>NW_026990249.1:0-183952 GCF_963921805.1 Phalacrocorax carbo | reverse complement strand
CAGCTTGAGGCCATTTCCTCTCGTCCTATTACTTGTTACTAGGGTGAAGAGTCCGACCCCCACCTCGCTGTAACCAGGGTGATGAAGTTAACCAAACATGGATGCTGCTATACCATCCAACTTGTAGCTGTACGCTTCTACGGGAGAACTTATCTTGGGCCGCATACCTCCGGGACACAGGGCTCTACCCACCCTGGGGACAGTGATGCACAGACATCAGTATGATGGATACAAAATGTCCGTTTATTTAGCTGCGACACATGCTTATATAGCTCTTGCGCTTCCTGTTCCTGCCACTCCTATGGGGAGGAGTCTATCTTTCCGTCACATCCCGTGATCTTCCGGTCGCCGATCCCTGTCTATTCCCCTACATCTCCCCCTCCCCATGCTACTAAAATTCTACAAAGCTACTTGCGTAAGCGGATACATATTGCGGTCAGGTCTATATTCATGTAACGCTCGCAGGCGCTCTTTGATTTGTCTTATAACACAGCATAACAATGGTAGCCCACAAGTAACCATGATTACTACACACAACAAGATCCCCCCAATTACTACTATCCAGTTCCAGTTTATATATCTCTTTTGCCGCCCTTTCCCAGTGTCGCTCTCGTTGCAATATTGCTTGTGACCTTGTCAAGGAGCTCATTTCTTTTCCCAATGGTATGGCTAGCATGAGGATCCATGTCAGCAGACCCTGCAAAGAGACAACTCAGAAAGGGATTATTCATTGTACATCCTTGCACAGTTCTGCTTTCACGCACTTTGCAGGCACCCATTCTATGCGCCCTTCATTCTCAACCGCGGTGTAGCCCCTCCCCAGGCATCTCAGTTTCCATCCTCTCTCCCATTGCTCACTGCCTGGGAACCTTACTCGTACCTGCGGATAGCGCTCGCCTGCTTGAGCTTTGCCAAAGTGCTTCTCCACTGCTGTAACTTGCTCCTGCCCGCGTATAAAATGATTAAGCGAATATAATGCACGCATTAAAATAGTTTGCTGAGCTGCTACGGGTATAGTTCCCTTATACCCCTCCCCCTCCCCAAGCTGTATTATTTTTGCTTTCAAGGTGTGATGAGCGCGTTCTACTATAGCCTGCCCTGTGCTATTGTAAGCAATGCCGTGTTTTAATACAATATTCCAAGCTTTACGCCATTCTTGGGTACTTCGAGCCCGAAAGCATGGTCCATTATCTGTTTTTATCTCGGTAGGCTTTCCAAGCCACGCCATTACCGTGGTCCAATGCGTATTCAAGTGCGTTGCGGTCTGGTTCTGATGTTGAGTAGCCATGATGACTCCACTATATGTATCAATTGTAATTGCCAGGTGCCGTCTGGGGGCCAACTGTGGACATTCAGTAAAGTCAGTCTGCCAGATAGCATTTGCTTCCAGTCCTCGAGGGTTGACTCCTGCCTCCCACAACGGCGAGTGCTGACAGTAAGGACAGGTGGCTACTACTTCTCTTGCTGCTCTTATTGAGATGCCACACTCCTTTGCTAAGGCTTTAGCACCCAGGTGCAGTTGTTCATGCAGTTTCTTTGCCTCCACCAAGGTCCAGACTCCCGCGGCTGCCTCATCAGCCATGCGATTCCTCTCAATCAGTGGTCCAGGCCCCGTCTGATGGCTGCGAATGTGAATTACTGTCACAGCTGCTCCTCGCTGTGATAAAGCAACCTCTAGCATCAAGGCAATTTCCGTGTGTGGCACACCCTCTTGTTTCATGGACATGACTAATTTATACACATATAAGGAGTCCGTGCACACATTTATATGCCGATCTATATCCTTTCGCAGGGCCATCTCTAGCGCTTTCGCTTCTAGCCACTGCACACTTTTACCCTGCTCCTCATACGTCTGGCGCATCCAACTATTTTCTTCTTTCCACACTACCGCCGCTCTGTTTGTCTTCGAGGAAGCGTCTGTGAAATATGTTGGTCCTGGGTGAGGGGTATCCAAAACTCTACTATCCACACTCAAATCCACCACTTTGGCTGTCTCGGCCCACCTCTGTACCGTGCCTGTGACGATTTTCCCTGGGTATGAGTATACTGCCAATTGTATATCCTCTTCACTCTCTACCACCTTCTGCCAGTTCTCCCCATTCCACGGCACTGTCAGCTTATCTGGCTCCTTCCCAAAGATTCCCTTGCTTTCCCGTCGCAGCCGCCAAATCATTCCCCCGGCTACCTTGACTTTTGTGGAGAATGCATCCTTGGGAACCTTCTGATATACCCATCGCAGTGGTTTTTCTTCCCCTGCCCGTATTTGATATAGCAATCCTAATCCTCCACCGGCGGTCAGAATCCAACCTGCAATTAATTCCTCCTGGGGGTCCCACCGCCATACTCCTTCCTTTTGCATTCGACGTTCTATCATCTGCAATTGCTGGACTGCCTCAGCGTCTAAACTCCTGGGCTCCCATGGGTCGGTCCCTTTCAGCAACGCATAGAAAGGTTGCATCTCCTCACCGGTGACGCGCACGAAAGTCTGCAACCACTGCAGTGCTCCTACCAGCTTCTGGACATCGTGTAAATTTTTAACCTTAGGTGTAAGTTTAATAGGCTGAGCTTGTATGGAATCCCCTTGTATTCTAGCACCCAGAAACCCACACACTGGTCCTCGCTGTACCTTTGCCTCAGCTACCTTGAGGCCCTGTCCCGCAAGACCCCTTTGGGTGTCTGAAAAGACTTGTTCACACAACGCCTCGGTGGGCGCAGCTATGAGGACGTCATCCATGTAGTGGATCATGTAGATTTGCTCCTGATACTGCTGCCTTACTTGCCGCAATGCAGAAGCCACATACCTCTGGCAGATCGCTGGAGAATTTTTCATCCCCTGCGGAAGTACTGTCCGCTGCCATCTACTACCTGGTTCTGCGCGGTTCACCGCAGGCAGAGTAAAGGCAAATCTCTTTCTATCATCTGGATGTAGCGGAATGCTGAAGAAGCAGTCTTTGATATCTAAAACAATGACTCGCCATCCTTTCGGGACAGCACTCAGATCTGGTAGGCCAGGTTGGAGAGGCCCCATGTCCTCCATTTGCTGATTTACTGCTCTAAGGTCATGCAGCATCCTCCATTGGTTTTTATCTTTCTTTTTTATAGCAAATATAGGGGTGTTCCACGGGCTCATCGAGGGCTCTAGGTGCCCTGCTTCGTGCTCTCGTTTTACTATAGCTCTTACAGCCTCTGTTTTCTCTGTTGTCAGGGGCCACTGCTCCACCCAGACGGGCTGTTCGGTTTTCCACACTAGCTTGTGCTGACGAAGCCCCTCTGAGGCAGTGGCCCTTATGCTAAATTTTTCAACCCGATCCCCATCTGGGCAAGGGCGTCCCACCCCAACAAGGGGCTTGCTACCCCATCTGCTACTAGTATGGTCACTACGGCCGTGAGGAGCTTCCCTGCGTCCTCGTCCATGACTTCGAGTTTCACAGGGCAAGTACTAGTGCTCGTCTGTTGTTCTCCTCCTACCCCTATTATACGTTTTCCCATGGCAAGGGGCCAAGTTGGTGGCCACCGTTCGAGTGGCATTATTGTGACATCTGCCCCGGTATCCACTAACATTCCCAGGCATATCCGTGCCGGGTAACTCGGTTCTTGTGGGGTAATCATCACTGCTGCCATGGGTCTCTCATCACAGCCTATGACCAAGGCCAGGCGGGGGCTGTAACCTGCAAATCTTGCTCCCCTGCGTGACGGTTCACTCCCCCTTGGCTCGTTACGGTGGGCCAAGCTCCTGGCGTTGGCACCGTGATGGGGGTCATTTGACTCACAGGAGGCGCGAATCCCCCTCGCTTCACCCTCCCTTGGCCGTTTCCTGGCCTCGTAGCTGGAAAATCTCTTGCCAGGTGTCCTGGCTTCCCACACACCCAGCACCTCCCTACTGGGCAGACTCCTCCTCCATTACGTCCTCCCCTTTCCGCTAGCGGGCACCCAGCTTTAAAGTGCCCTCGCCTGTGGGGAGCCTAGCCCGGGAATGGCTAGCAGAAAGAGGGCATTGAAGTAGAAAAGCAGGCTCAGAGTTAGGGCAACCTTGGGCCCAGCTGTTGGTTGACAGAGGAATGTGAGGCCAGCTGGTGTTTTACAAGGGAGTGTGAGCCCAGCTGCTGTTGACCAGTAAAGGAGTGTGAGAAACAAGTAACTGCTAATTGCAAGGCTGAACACAAGAGATAAGCATGGGAGGTGTTGGCATCTACCTCCCAGCCAAGGATGAGCTATGCTTTTGCAAATAGGTATGAGCTAATTTACGAACGGTATAAAAGATATTTGCTAATTGCCAGTAAACGAGACTTGCTGATCATCATCGGATGGTGCCTGTCTTCCGCTGGTTTTCCGTCAAATGGTGACCCCGACGTGATACCACGGACGGTCCAGCGTAGGGTTCGGGTCCTGCAAGCAGAGGGACGGCAAAACAGACAGCGCAGCTGGTCTGCGTACCCTGGGCGACCACATAGGTGGGCTCAGTCTGCGTGCCCTGGGCGACCACATAGGTGGGCTCAGCCGATACGTGCTGCCGAGACCTTGGGAGCTGCAACGGCGCCGACGAGCACAATGGAGAGGCAAGCAGCATATGATTTCTTTACATCTCTTTTAGAGAGGCGTAACATTAAGGGTATAGATTTACGTAAAGAACTACCGTTGCTGATAAGCTGGGGATGCGAGAAGGGACACTTTGTAAACCCACATACGGTGCATGAACTGGCAGAGTGGAGAAAGGTGAGGGATAGTTTGTGGGAGGCGGTGTTAGAGGATGATAAAGATAAAACTGCCAAGAAAATGAGTAAGCTATGGAAAGTAGTACATAATGAGTTATTGCAGATACAAGCAGAAAAGCGAGCTGTGCAGCAAGCTGTCTCAGCTCAAGAGCGAAATCGGAGCTACGGCTCAGGCTGGGGACTTAGCTCCCCGGGCCCGCCTGCGGTTTCAACTGTCTACCTGCCCCCTGGGCCGGCAGACCCCTCAAACTTGCCCTCGTCACCCGCAACTCCCGCTACTGTGAATAACCAGCCCGCAACGGTACCGGCTCCCGGCCTAGGCCATGAGCCGATTCTTGGAGCGGAATCTGACTTAGCGGAAGCTGTTGTACGGGAGCGGCGAGAGGCATGGGCAGCATTAGCGCGGGAGGGGGCAGAAAAGGGTGATCCTGAACTAGTTGACGCCGGTGGTACTCTCGCTTTTCCGGTAATTTATAGACCGAATCCTGGGGGAGGACTGCAGGCGGAGATTACTGCGTTAGACTGGAAATTATTGTCCCAATTACGGTTCACTCTTAGTCACTTCGGAGTATCGAGTGAGCCTGTAAGACAAATGCTGGACTATCTGTTCACTGCACATGTCTTGTTGCCTGCCGATATTAAAGGGCTCGCCGAGTTGATTTTTTCGCCACACCAAAGATTGCTGTGGGAGGCTCACTGGCAAGCTGAGGCACAGGCGTCAGCTGCAACCCAGAGGGCACCGGGAGATCCCCTTCAAGGCGTTACCATGGATGAACTGTTAGGACTGGGAGCGTTCTTTAGAACGGAGGCACAGGTTTTATTGGGACCAGAGAAGTGTAGAGAAGCGATGAGAGTTGCTCGAGCAGCTATGACTAAGGTTAAGGATACAGGAGGGATCCCCTTTTATATGGGAATAAAACAAGGGAGAGTCTATGATGATTGTTTGTGGGATTTGGTGATAGATGACGATAAGACAGCGGAAAAGTTAATGAAACCTTGGCGGGAAGTGATTAACTGTATGAAAAAATATAAAACTGAAAAAAGATTAGCAACAGCCGCCTCTGATCGGCTAGACAACTGTGACCCCAATGCTGGAAAGATTGGAATTGGCTTAGACAATCTCTCTCCTCCCTTCTCGGGGATCCCAGTTGTCGTACCTCGAAAGCCCCTTATTCCCCCCCTCCCGCCCCTGATAAATCTACATCTGTAGAAACTAGCGGAGGAGGAATAAGCTTGGGAAAGGGAGGTGAAGATATTGAAAATTTATGTGATGTAGTCTCTCCGGTGGAGGAAAATAAGCCGAGCACGCCGTCTAGTCACCGTTCTGTGCCTGCTGTGCGTAGCCAGGTTGACTGGCGAAAAATCGGGTTAGAGGCATTACAGAACGGGGACCTAGAGACCGCCGATTTGTTAGCTCAGGCTTTCCCTGTCATCTATCAACCGGACCCTGCTAACAATCAAAATTTATTAGCACACCATAATCCTCTTGATTGGAAAATTTTTATGAAGGGCCCATTGCTGCGTCAATGTGTTATGGAAAACTCCAACCATGCTGCTAAAAGCATTTTAATTACACTTCCCCTAGACGCAGGCATTGAGGTGATGCTTGAACGCATGAGTCGGGTACCTCCCGGCCCCCGAGCTATGTTAGTTGAAGCATTGAGGGAAGTTGGGCAGGGAATGGTACACGTTCAGCAACAAGTTTGTGCCGCTCTCGCCCCATTGGGTCCAGCCAAAAACTCTCAACAGTAACCAAAGAGGGTCACTGCCACATGGACTTTCCCAATCCCACTGACATGGCTCACAGAAGAGCCAGTATGGGTCGGGCAGTGGCCGCTCAAACGGGAAAGTCTACAACAAGCCCGTATATTAATAAAACAACAATTAGATCAAGGACATCTCAAGCTGTTACATGATCTACGGGCAGTAAATCAGCAAATGCAAGCGATGGGGGCTTTACAGCCTAGCCTTCCAAATCCAGCCATGCTACCAACTGACTGGCATTTACTAATTATCGACTTAAAGGACTGCTTTTTTACTACAAAGCTGCATCCTCAGGATACCCAGCGATTTGCATTTACGTTACCAGCAATCAACAGAGAGGGTCCTGACTTACGCTTCGAATGGACAGTATTGCCACAAGGCATGCAGAATAGCCCTACTCTGTGTCAACTCTTTGTAGATGCTGCATTGAAAGAAGTGAGGCAGCAATGGCCGGACACTATAATTTACCCTTACATGGATGACATCTTGTTTGCGCAAGTACAACCTTTCTCAGCACAGCAAGAATTATATTTACAGCAACAGCTCCAGCTACACGACCTAGTAATAGCAGCAGAGAAGGTTCAACGTTCACCGGTATGGAAATACCTTGGGTGGCGCATCAGTGACTCTCAGTTTTTCGCCCAATGTTAAAGGGCACTGACCCTGCCGCGCCGGTCCGACCGACTGCTGAACAACACACTATGATACAACGTCTTAGCTCCAAGATCGTCCAGAGAGCAGTAGACCGCCTGGACCCCGATCTCCCCATCGATCTCACCATACTCCATGGTTCTACTCACATTTTGGGTGCACTTACTCAGTGCAAAAAGAAAAAGGGGGAGAAGATAAGGGTGTTGGAATGGCAAAAGTTTTGTTTGTGCAAAAGTTTTGTTTGTATTAAATCACTTATGCCTATTTGCAGAACACGATAACCCTCCTGCGTGGGTGCGTCAGTACAACACATTGCAGGTATCCCTCACAACCCAACGGGTCAAGCAATAGTGGAACGAGCTAATGGGTTGCTGAAAACCTATGTTCAAAAGTATGCAGATATAAAAGACCCGCAGGAGCGGCTGGTAAAAGCACTGTTTGTGTTAAACTATTTGTGTGTATTTGGCTCTGAGGGAGTGCCTGCTGTCATCGTTCACTATAGACAGAAAAAAGACGAACGGGAGCTACCCTGAGTTTGGGTCAAATACAAAGACCCGCGTACGGGTGTATGGTCAGGGCCTGTGGAGGTTTTATATTGGGGGAGGGGGTATCTCTGTGTTTCTACCCCTACAGGGCCGCAATGGATTCCAGCTAGATGTGCCAGACCCGCCACCTCCCCCACACAGCGCGACGCAGAACAGTTGCCCACCGCGGCACCAGGCGAAGCAGCACCCGAACGGCTGGGATCAGCGGAAGGAACCCCAGAGGAGCGCTGTGCAGCACTCACCAGTGAATAACCACGGTCCAGGAGGAACAAAGGTCCCAGAGGGTGCATAGCGCCCGAGGTTTGGTCTGGTTTCGACCGAGAATGCAAGGTGGACTGATAATGAGCTCTGCTGAACAAAAATTATAGGTATTAGCCCTTTTAAGTGTATGTAGCACTGCCCTTGTGCCTAACGTTTTTGACCCACGAGAGAATATCTGGGTCACGCTAGCTAGATCATTGAATACAACTAGCTTTTGTGCCAGCCTAGCAACGCCCGACTCCCCATTTGTCACATGTCTTATTGGGGTGCCTTTAAGTAATGCAACCTTTATGACCTTTACCCAGTCCGTAGCAGAGCTGCGACAGCAGCATAATATAACTCGGAAGCGTCCCTTTAAGTGGCGTGACGCCCCTTCGGTGTTTGCTGAGTATGATATCTGGGATGATGTACTCCCCGTGGGCCCAGAACCACAGGAGCTTGCCCTTGTGGGCTCTCTTAATGCTACTAGCTGTGTTTACATCGGCCTGTCCAATTGGACCGGGGATCAGAGGGAGGGGCGCCACGTCAATATCTCACCCCCCACTAACGTTACCCCATTAGGGGACCTCAGTCTCTGGGAAACGGTTTGGTGCCAGCGACTGGCCCGCAACAAGACCCACTCGGCCCCGGGCACGATGTGGCCCAGGCGCCTTCCCAAGGGGTTCTTCTTAATTTGTGGCAACCGTGCCTGGGCAGGCATTCCCTCCTACCCTCGAGGGGGGCCATGCACGGTAGGCCAACTTAGTTTCGGTGCACCGCACCACCACCCCAACGCAACCCATAGGCATCGGTTTAAAAGAGGTACGTCTCAGTCGCTAACGTCAGAGTGCAGTGACAGAGTCAGCCTATGGAATAGATGGGAAGTCTTTTTTGCATCCCTCTTTACACCAGGGGTCTCCGCGGCTCGAGCTCATAAAAATCTTGAGAGTCTCGCATGCTGGGTGCTGAAACAAGCCAATGGCACAAGTAGAGTCCTCTCAGAGGTATCTGAGGATCTATCCACAGTGCAGCATGCCGTGTTACAAAATAGAGCCGCAATAGATTTCCTTTTACTGGCCCACGGGCATGGCTGCGAAGATTTTGAGGGAATGTGTTGTATGGATCTAGCTGACCACTCTCGATCTATTCATAAGGAAATCCAGGACCTCATAGAACACACCCAGAAGGGGCAACAAGATACTGGCCTCTTTGGTCTGGAGGCCTTGGGGGGCTGGTTGGGGGTGCGTGGATGGCTCAAAAGTGTGTTACAGTCAGGGTTGTTATAACTAATCATAATAGTTGTAGTACTGCTTTGCTTGAGCTGTGTGTTTTCTTGTATCAGAACCCTTTTAATGAAAATTGTTAACCAAGCTTATGTCGTGCAAAGTAAAAACGGGGGAAGTGTGGGGAGCCTAGCCCGGGAATGGCTAGCAGAAAGAGGGCATTGAAGTAGAAAAGCAGGCTCAGAGTTAGAGCAACCTTGGGCCCGGCTGTTGGTCGACAGAGGAATGTGAGGCCAGCTGGTGTTTTACAAGGGAGTGTGAGCCCAGCTGCTGTTGACCGGTAAAGGAGTGTGAGAAACAAGTAACTGCTAATTGCAAGGCTGAACACAAGAGATAAGCATGGGAGGAGTTGGCATCTACCTCCCAGCCAAGGATGAGCTATGCTTTTGCAAATAGGTATGAGCTAATTTACGAACGGTATAAAAGATATTTGCTAATTGCCAGTAAACGAGACTTGCTGATCATCATCGGATGGTGCCTGTCTTCCGCTGGTTTTCTGTCACTCGCCGGCCACACAAGTGACATCTCGGCCCCACCCCGGCTGCTTGCACCATCACCCTTTCTTCGCTTCCACAGTCAGGGTTCTGGCAGACGTGCGCTCCCGCACCGCCATGCTGGTTCAATGCTTCCTGGCGCAAGACATGCCTGATGGTTTCACCCAATGGCGCCCCTACCGCCAGGGTGCGGAGGATATCTTGTGTTTGCGGATTTGCTTGATTTCGGAGGCAATCCATAAGGACTGCCTCCTTGGCTGCTGGTGGCAATTCTGATTCTATAATAGCCTTCTGCAACCTATCACAAAACGTTGTAAATGGCTCTGCTAGACCTTGCTGTATCTTTTGCCAAGGTTCTGCTTTTTTCTCATACCTGCCCACTTCACTATACGCTTTGCGGGAACTCTCCGTTACCGCTTGCAGCTCCCTGCCCCTTAATTCTGCTGCTTGCAACTGCGGGGTTTCCAGTCCTTGACTTCTGCCAGTGAGCCGGTCAAGGGTGGTCCCCCTCAGCGGGTGGCCCGGAACTGCCGCCACTTGCTGTACGAGGGCATGGCAGGCACTGTGCATTGCCTCCTTCCAAAGTATGTACATTGTGGGAGCCAATATTGCTTTCGCCAACTGCTTAGCATCAGAGGGGGGTCAATGGCGCTGCATGCGCAGCGTCCAGCAGCAATCCTACTCCTTCGTCTTTCAGCCCCTTTTCTCTAATTTCTCGCCATAAAGTTCGCACTAGCTTGGCATCTATCGGCGTCCACTCCACTCCTCCTCCTGGAGCTAATCGGACAGGGAAGATCCCGGGCATCTCTATCCTTACTCCATCGAGGCTACAATCTCTAGCTATCAGCCGCCAGTTAGGTAACTCAACTGACTGTCGCTGGGGTGCACCCTTCGTTAAAAGTCCTGTCTGCCGCCGAGTTACTTCCCCTAGTGCGCGCATAACCTGCTGCAGCTGCCGCAGCACTTCCTCCGGAGACCCCTCCGGAGCTGCAGCGCCCCGGACCTCCCCTTTTGACGGTCCCTTTCCTCCATCCTTCTGACTGGTCCTCCAAGTCTCTGCTGTTTTGTGCCTCTTTTTTTGCACGCCGCAGGCAAGCTGCTCTCTCTTCCCACATGTGGGCATCGGTTTCTCCCCCAATTTCTGATTCGCTGCTACTCGAAGTTGTTCTATACTCCCCCTGTCCTCCCCTCCAGGCACCCCAATCCCCCTCCTCGTCCGACTCCCATCTCAAGGTTTGCCCCGGGAGCCAGTCTCGAGGGTCGGGCAGAGGGCTGTGCCGCTGCCGGCGCTGCTTCCGGCGCTGGTCATCTTTCTCCTTCCGCTCCGTCACTCCCGCTGCGTCCGCTGCCACATCACTCTCCCCGCGCGCGGGCTCCCGCGTCTGTGCCAAATCATCCCAGGGGTATGCGGGGGCTGGGGGGGCACTCTAAAGGCCCTGCTGGCTCAACAGGGAACACCGCCGCTTCCCGATCCACCTCCTTGGGAGCCTCAGACTGAGTCGCTGGCCAGGCTACTCCGTCCGAACTCTCCCCTTCTTTCCCATCCCCCGCGATGCTTGCCCCTGTCTGCGTCCCCACTGCCCCTCCTGGGTCTATTTCCGGGCTACTGTCGCCTGTAGCACCGTGCAGGCACAGCCGCGCCTGCCGCCCCGTCTCCTGATCATCCCGAGCTTTCAATAGTAATCGGTGTATCTTTCCCCAGAGCTGTATGTACTGGGGTTTTCCCATCATAGCCCTTTCGGCTAACTCCTCTTTAATCCTCACCCACTTATCCTTATTAAATATGTCTGCGGGACTTCGTATGAGCCCCTGCGTAATCATCCATCGGATGGCCTTTGAGGTAGGCGCCTTCGATATCGAAGTTCCATATTCCTTCCCCAATCCCTTCAGTACCTTTACGACTGAATCCATGGCGCGCCCGCCGACCTGCGGCTCCCCGTCCCGCCCCTGCCTGCCCCAAGCTCTCTTTTCCCCCCGGCGAACCTGCCAAGCCTCCCCGCTAATCACATCGGGGTCACCACTTGTAGCTGTACGCTTCTATGGGAGAACTTATCTTGGGCCGCATACCTCCGGGACACAGGGCTCTACCCACCCTGGGGACAGTGATGCACAGACATCAATATGATGGATGCAAAATGTCCGTCTATTTAGCTGCGTCACACGCTTATATAGCTCTTGCGGTTCCTGTTCCTGCCACTCCTATGGGGAGGAGTCTATCTTTCCGTCACATCCCGTAATCTTCCGGTCGCCAATCCCTGTCTATTCCCCTACACAACTGAACTTTAAGTCTGGGGACAATCAGTGTATTCTTTAATCTTTATTTTAGTCATTAGTTAATCATTAATGCAATAGATAATGTGTTTCTGTCAGAACCCCTCTCCTTTCAGACTCAAAGCCTAAGTTTTAGATCACAAAACCCTCACTCCTAGTGCTCAGGGTCCAAACCTCTGTTTTAAGGATTAAATTAAAGCCTCACTTTTAGGTAGTAATGATTCAGGGTATAAATGGTTTGGAGTTACTAATACAATCTAGTGTAGCTCAACTAAGGCTGGACCCGGAGCTGAAACTTAGCCAAGATAATGAGGTAGCCAAAACAAGAACAGCCTGCATGATGACTAAACCTTGTTGCTTTAGGGAGTCAAAGAGGCCTCAAGATTCGAAGTACCTAAACGAAGTCACAATGACATTTGGCCTTAAGAAAAGCAGACATACAGAGCCATAAAGATAAGGAAATGCAGAGCAAACACTAAACCAGCACAGACCACCACTCAAGGGCAGTACATACGTAATCTCAGAACTGAGTTTGCGTGAACACAAGGGTTAACTAGCGGACACAGGGAGGAAGAGTATGTCCTTCATCCAGAGACCCATGACGACCACCCGGAGACACCAATAGGCATGCGCAAATAATGTCTGAATATGTATATCTTTTATCAGAAAGCTAATGAATATGTATACGAAGCATGTATTTAACTGGCACAAAGAGATCTAACGGGATGCACGCTAAGAAGAGCGATCCCCCGTGCATCCGGAACCGCAAATAGAGAATGCCTGCCTTTTAACACTACATTGGTGTTACGAGGTTTATTCCTGATTTTGGTGACATCGCTACAACCTCCTTTCAGGTAGCTGTAGAGAGCGATAAGGTTTCCCCTCAGCCTCCTCTTCTCCAGAATAAACAACCCCAGCTCCCTCAGGCACTCCTCCTAAGACTTGTTCTCTAGACCCTTCACCAACTTCATTGCCCTTCTTTGGACATGCTCCAGCATCTCGATGTCCTTCTTGTAGTGAGGGGCCCAAAACTGAACACAGTACTCGAGGTGCGGCCTCACCACCCAGCTTGGTGTCATCTGCAAACTTACTGAGGGTGCACTCAATCCCCTCATCCAGATCATCAATGAAGATATTGAACAGGACCAGCCCCAACACTGAGCCCTGGGGAACACTACTTGTGACTAGCCGCCAACTGGATTTGACTGCGTTCACTACTACTCTCTGGGCTTGGCCGTCCAGCCAGTTTGTATCCCAGCGCAGAGTGCACGTGTCCAAGATGTGAGCAGCCAGCTTCTCCAGAAGAATGCTGTGGGAGACAGTGTCAAAGGCCTTACTGAAGTCCAAGTAGACAACGTCCACAGCCTTCCCCTCATCCACTAAGCATGTCACCTTGTCATAGAAGGAGACCAGGTTAGTGAGGCAGGACCTCCCTTTCATAAACCCATGCTGGCTGAGCCCTATCCCCTGAGTGTCCCGCATGTGCTGCGTAATGGCATTCAAGATGATCTGCTCCATGACCTTTCCTGGCACCGAGGTCAGGCTGACAGGCCTGTAGCTCCCTGGATCCTCCTTCTGAGCCTTCTTGTAGAGGGGCGTCACATTCACTATCTTCCAGTCATCTGGGACCTCCCCGGTTGACCAGGACTGCTGATAAATGATGGACAGTGGCTTGGCAAGCTCCTCTGCCAGCTCCCTCAGTATCCTTGGGTGGATCCCATCCGGCCCCATGGAGTTGTGAACATCCAGGTGGAGGAGCAGGTCGGTGACTGCCACCTCTTCAACAACTGGGACTTCATTCTGCATACTATCTCCATCTCCCAGCACAGGGGCCTGACAACCCTGAGGATGACCAGTCTGACTATTAAAGACTAAGGCAAAGAAAGCATTAAGTACCTCAGCCTTCTCCTTATCTTTCCTGGCAAGGTTACCTTCCGCATACAACAAAGGAGGGAGATTCTCCCTGGCCCTCCTTTTGTCACTGACATATTTTTATTTATATATTTATAAAAACATTTTTTGTTATCTTTAACGGTGGCAGCCAGTTTAGGTTCCAGCCGGGCCTTCGCCTCCCTAATCTTTTCCCTGCATAACCTCACAACATCCTTGTAGTCCTCCTGATTCACCTGCCCCTTCTTCCAAAGGCAGTAAGATCTCCATTTTTTCTTGAATTCCAGCCAAAGCTCCCTATTCAGCCAAGCCGGTCTTCTCCCCCACCTGTTCGACTTAAGGCACATGGCTGAACACCTGCCTGCCCATGTGTCCATTCATGCCCCATCCATGAATTCCTTGCTTTGCTTTGCTTCCATGTGCAGCTTTTGCTTTCCTTATTAAACTGTCTTTATCGCAACCCACGAGTTTCCTCACTTTTACTCTTCCGATTCTCTTCCCCGTCCCACCAGGGGGGAGTGAGCGAGCGGCTGCGTGGTGCTTGGTTGCTGACTGGGGCTAAACCATGCTACAGCTACACCAAAAGCCCACCTGTACCCTTTTGGGTCCTTGAAACACCCTCTCCTGAGGTAGTCTATGCCAAGGATGCACGGAGCCTCTGGGCCAGTCACAATGGGGTGCTTTTGCCACCCATTCCTTGTTAGGCTCACTTCAGCCTCCAACACCATTAGCTCTTGGGATCCCCCTGTCACTCCAGCAATGCTGATGGGTTCTGACCCTTTATAGTTTGATGGCATTAGGGTGCACTGTGCACCGGTGTCCACTAAAGTTTTATAGTCCAGTGGGTCTGGTATGTCTGGACTTTGGATCCACACAGTCCAGTAAACACGATTATCCCTTTCCTCCACCTGGGTGGAGGCAGGGCCCCTCTAATCCTCATCGTAGTATTCACTACTCACTTCTTGTAAATGCCAATCACGCAGATAAAACCATAGGGTTCCCCGTGGTGTGTATCTTCTCTCTTGAGCATAAGGGTGCTTAATCCTAATGGCTGATACACAGGTCTGTACATGTGGGGAGTAAGACATATCCTCTGTGGATATGGGATATGGGCTGGAACTCCCGGGACAATTTCTTCACAGTGCAGATGAGGGAGTAAGAGCTATTTGCTTAATAATCCCATAGTCTGTCAATCATGACCCCCACCATTGGTGCCTCGTCCCCTCTCCAGGACATTACTGCCAATGAGTTTGCATATGAGGATGGTGCCTCATATGCAGAGGCTGAGGGCTTGTGTCCACTTTCCAATTGCTTTGTCAGTGCCCCCTTCTCTAGAGAGGGATCCCAGTTGTTTGGTTTCTTTCCCCTCTAATTCCAGGCTACCGGCCCCATTATCCCAGCATCAGAGCAGCCAGGTGACAATTTGATCACCCAGACGACGGCGACTGATACCAACACGGGTTGATTCTCTAGTTCAGATGCAGTGTCTGTTGTGGGGATTTGAGTGGCCACAGTCCTTGTTGCTTTCCTTTTCTTTGTCTTCTTAGGTTCAGAGGCCTTCTCTTCCCCTTGGGAGCACTGAATACTGTTGAACAGGGCTCGATAGGCATGGGCCAGGCCCCAGTACGTTGCAGCGATTTGTGTCTCTCTGGTGCTGCCAGGGTGACAACGTACTTCCTCCAAATACTCTAATTTTTCAGGATTCTGCACTTGTTCAGGGGTGAAGCTGTAAAACACTGGAGGTGCCCACCATCCTAGGTATTTCCCCATACTATCTCACATACCCTGCCACTCACAACTATCGAGCCTTGGGGCAGATCTCTGGATGATAGTCTTAAATTGCTTATTAACCTTAGAGAAAACCAAAACAATATTCCCAAGAAATACCAATAGATGTATCTTAACTACCCAAGGATGTTCAAGATACTGAAAAGTTGTTGTAATGAAGGAGAAGACATCATAGAAGAAGGTAGAAAAGTTGCCATTCTGTAGTTCCTTCATAAAAGCCTCTCAGAGGAGGAGGTATAATTGCTTCATGAGGTGCTACCTGAAGTACAGTAATGGCTTCAGTACAAATCCCAAATTCCAGATAAAGCTCAAGGTCAGTGTTTTAATAACAAATCTCCCAGGCAAATCATCAGTACTATACCAGCCACAGTGAAGAAAATTAACTCTAATTCCACCAAAACAATGACAGTATGCTATAAACAAAACTGAACATCCCTTGTCAAAATGGCCAACACAGTAATACAGGAAGCTCCAGAGAGGATGACAAAGATTATTTCCACCATGAACAATCTTCCTTGGCATGAAGATGGAGAAGAACATAGTTATTCATTTCAGAAAGAAAATGAAAGAGGAAACATGAAAAAGGGTAGGAGCAGCACAAACATTTCAGACTTCTAATATCTGAGTCAAGGAGACATTCAGTAGAATCTCAGTAAATTAGAAAAAAAAGATAAAATATTCTTGACTCTTCAGATGAGACCACACAACTCCTTTGGGCACAATTTCTTTGGAGTAAAAACATTCAAATGATTAAAAGCATCTCAGACTTTTGCATGAAGACCAGGAACATCTACTTAAACCAATTAACATTAGAAATGAATTTCAGAAGAAACATAAGACTTCCTTCCTTAGGACCACCTAACTATAAATCAGCTTATGCCTATTGCTCATGGATTCCTCTCCCACTTCCCTGAGGTAAATGGTACTGGCCACTGGCCAGCCAATTCGTCTTGCAGATTCCTACATCATCATTGGAAGCCACTTAGGATAGCAACATATGCCTAATGAAGATTTTCCTCTCCAAGTCTCACTTTTACCCTCCATTTTATGAGGAGTGTCATCAGGGCTCACAACTACTAAGTATCAAAACATTTATATCAGCATCAGAGCCTTCAAAAGAAAATAGTGTGAAGAAAGATGGAAATAACTTTCTCCATATTCTATTAATACCAGTATACCATAAGACATTTAATTGCTAGCCCTTGTTCTCGTGGGGGACTTCATCTTACCGGATGTCTGCTGGAGATACAACACAGCAGAGAGGAAACAGTCTAGGAGGTTCCTGGAGTGTGTGGAAGATAACTTCCTGACACAGCTGGTAAGTGAACCTACCATGGGAGGTGTCTCCCTTGACCTCCTGTTTACTGGTGGGAGATGTGGTGGTCAGAGGCCATCTTGGGCTGAGCGAACATGAAATGACAGAGTTCTCAATTCTTGGTGAAGTAAGAAGGGGGGTCAGAAAAACCACTACCATGGACTTCCAGAGGGCAGACTTTGGCCTGTTCAAGGCACTGGTTGGGAGAGTCCCTCGGTAGGAAGTTCTGAAGGGCAAAGGAGTCCAGGAAGGCTGGGCATTCTTCAAGCCGTAATGGCGCAGGAGCAAGCTGTCCTCATGTGCCACAAGACGAACCAGCGGGGAAGACAACCAGTCTGGCTGAACAGGGAGTTTTTGCTGGGACTCAGGAAAAAAAGGGGAGTTTACCACTTTTGGAAGAAGGGGCAGGCAGCACAAAAAGAGCAGAGACCTTGTTAGGTCATGCAGAGAGAAAATTACAAAGGCAAAAGCCTAGCTAGAACTCAACCTGGCCACTGCTGTAAGGGATAACAAAAATGTTTCTACAAATACATTAAGAAACAAAAAGAGAGCCAAGGAGAATCTCCATCCTCTCTTGGATGTGGCAGGGGAACATTGCCACCAAGGATGAGGAAAAGGCTGAGGTACTAAATGCCTTCTTTGCCTCAGTCTTTAACAGTAAGACCAGTTATCCCCAGGGTATTCAGACCCCTGAGCTGCAAAGACAGGGAAGGGAAGCGGAATAAACCCCTCATAATCCAGGAGGAAGCAGTTTACGACCTGCTGCTCCACTTGGACACTCACAAGTCTATGGGGCCGGATGGGATCCACCCGAGAGTACTGAGGGAGCTGGTGGAGGAGCTTGCCAAGCCATTCTCCATCATTTATCAGCAGTCCTGGTTAATAGGGGAGGTCTCAGAAGACTGGAGGCTTGCCAATGTGACACCCATCTACAAAAAGGGATGAAAGGAGGATCCGGGGAACTACAGGCCTGTCAGCCTGACTTTGGTACTGGGGAAGATTATGGAGCAGTTCATCTTGAGTGATCTCACTTGGCAAGTGCAAGACAACCAGGGGATCAGGCCCAGTCAGCATGGCTTCATGAAAGGCAGGTCCTACCTGACCAACCTAATCTCCTTCTATGACAGGGTGACCCATGTAGTGGATGAGGGAAAGGCTATGGATGTTGTCTACCTGGACTTTAGCAAAGCCTTTGACACTGTCTCCCACAGTATCCTCCTAGAGAAGCTGGCAGTTCATGGCTTAGACAAGTGTAGTCTTGGCTAGGTGAAAAACTGGCTGGATGGCTGTACCCAGAGAGTTGTGAACGGAGCTAAATCCAGTTGGCGGCTAGTCACGAGCGGGGTTCCCCAGGGCTCAGTGTTGGGGCCAGTCTTGTTTAATATCTTTATCAATGATCTGGATGAGGGGATTGAGTGCACCCTCTGTTTGCAGATGACACCAAATTGGGTGGAAATGTTGATCTGCTTGAGGATAGGAAGGCTCTGCAGAGGGACCTGGACAGGCTAGATCAATGGGCCAAGGTCAACTGTATGAGATTTAAAAAGGCCAAGTGCCAGGTCCTGCACTTGGGTCACAACAAGCCCATGCAATGCTACAGGCTTGGGGAAGAGTGGCTGGAAAGCTGCTGTCCTGGTTTCAGCTGAGATAGAGTTAAATTTCTTCATATTAGCTAGTATGAGACTGTGTTTTAGATTTTTGCTGGAAACAGTGGTGATAATGTGGAGATGATTTAGTTGTTGCTAAGTAGCACTTACACTGTTCAAGGACTTTTTCAGGTCCCCATGCTCTGCCAGGTGCACAAGAAGCTGGGAGGTGACACAGCCAGGACAGCTGACATAAACTGACCAACGGGATATTCCATACCATATGACGTCATGCTCAGTATATAAAGCTGGGGGAAAAGAAGGAAGGGGGCGACGTTTGGAATAATGGCATTTGTCTTCCCAAGTAACTATTACGTGCGATGGAGCCCTGCTTTCCTGGAGATGGCTGAACACCTGCCTGCCCATGGGAAGTAGTGAATTAATTCCTTGGTTTGCTTTGCTTCTGCGTGCAGCTTTTGCTTTACCTATTAAACTGTCTTTATCTCAACTCTCAACCCATGAGTTGCCTCACTTTTACTCTTCCGATTCTCTCCCCCGTCCCACCAGGGGGGAGTGAGCGAGTGGCTGCGTGGTGCTTGGTTGCTGACTGGGGCTAAACCACGACAGCTGCCTAGCAGAAAGGGGCCTGGGGGTGCTGGTTGACAGCCAGCTGAACATGAGCCAGCAGTGTGCCCAGGTGGCCAAGAAGGCAAATGGCATCCTGGCTTGTATCAGGGATAGTGTGGAGATCAAGACCAGGGAGGTGATCATGCCCCTGTACTTGACACTGGTGAGGCTGCTCCTCAAATATTGTGTTCAGTTTTGGGCCCCTCAGTACTAGAAGGACATTGAGTTGCTGGAGCGTGTCCAAAGAAGGGCAACGATTGTAAGGGACTAGAAAATTGTCTCAATATTGTTGGCAGGACAGTTTTAGCCACCATGGCAACCAGGACAGTTTAACCACTGAAACCTCATCACCACAGAAGTTCTACATGACAGGAACGCATATGTATCTTGTTGGCTCAGAGCACATAGCCCTAGTCCTCTGCGCATGCGCCCAGGCCCAGGGTCAGCTGACCACATATGGGGGGCTCAGGCCCTCTGGACCCTCTAGTGATGGTACTGGGAATGCGTCCCCATCACCAAATGGGAGGCATGGGTATGCAAAACTGTTCCAAGAACAACGCTATAAAAGACAAAACCAGCGGAGACCAGCAGGAAGGGAAGAAGGAAGAAGAAAGAAGAACATTCTCCCACCGGATTTGAAGATACATTGGACTGACGGGATGCTGCAGATCTGTGGTGGTAGCTATCGCAACTTTCTCTCTCCCTTTCTCACTCTTTTCTCTCTCTCTCATTTTCTCTTGCATACTTGGTTTTGGCCAAATAAAGTGACTTGGCGCTTGATTCCATTTTGAGTCTTAATTCTGTTTCCAAGAATGTAAAAGAAACCTAGTCACGATAAAATATTAGAGTTAATCAGAAGTTAAGCCCAGCCACCCCTAACCACCCAGAGCTACCTGAGGTTGGTTGGAAAGCAAGGGGGTTTAACCTCTGCCAAATTGTTCAACCCAACAGTGGATCGTGACAATGATTCTATGATTTTATGTTTTAATTAAAAGGAGATTGTCATACATGGTGCAGAATTAGGTTGCTAGCTGAAGTATATCTTTGCCTCTAGCCATAGGTCATGGGGATAGTCCTTTGTGCTGCTGTTGAGACAAGGATGTAATATTTAACTGGGAACCTCATCTCCCATTCCCCAAATTGAATCCTGAAAAGTACTGTTTTCTGTATCTATCCACCAGACATAGGTACTGCATTAGTTGGTAATGAGACCAGAAAAAATGAGTCTAAAAAGATGAGATCAGATGGAGTTAATGAGGACAGAAGAGGAACTGAAGGAGGAGAGTGGGCAAGAGGAAAGAGTTGCAGGAGGGAAGGGGTTGAGGAGGCGGGTTATACCATATTTTCTCAGTGTTTTATTAGAAGAAACTGGTTAAATCCTGTCCAGACTGAGGGGAATGGAATGTTCTGGAAGTAGGGGATTCAGCCGAGTTGGACAAGTTGAACTATTTTGTGTATCCCATTTTAAAATAGTATCCATGGAATCCCCCCTCCCATTACTCATGTTTCTGTATTTTTTTAATTAGCTTTCTACTGAGCAATTGTAATTTGTCTAGAGTTGTCCATTCCTGAGGCAGGAATAACCCAGTTTTCCGCAACATATGTTTTACGTGCACTACAGGGACTTTATCCCCTTCCACAGTAAGTAAGGGTTCTGACTGGGCAGGGCCAGCTCGATTGGCAGATCCCCTAGAGTTGACTAACCAGGTGGCTTTTGCTAAATATGTATCACAGTGATTAAATGTCCCACACCCCCATTGCTCTCAGTGTAGTCTTTAATAGTCCATTGTATCTTTTGATTTTCCCAGAGGCTGGTGCATGATAGAGGATGGGATACACCCACTCATTGCCATGCTCTTTGGCCCAGGTGTCCATGTGGTTGTTCCTGAAATGAGTCCCGTTGTCTGACTCAATTCTCTCTGGGGTGCCATGTCGCTACAGGACTTGTTGTTCAAGACCCAGGATAGTGTTCCGGGCAGTGGCATGGGGCATGGGATCTGTTTCCAGCCAGACGGTGGTTGCTTCCACCATTGTAAGCACATGGTGTTTACCTTGGCAGTTTGTGGGAGTGTGATATAGTCAATCTGCCAGGTCTCCCCATATTTTTATTTCAGCCATCATCCCCCATACACCATAGGTTTTACCCAATTGGCTTGCTTGATTGCAGGGCACGTTTCACATTCGTGGATAACCTGCGCAATGGTGTCCATGGTCAGGTCCACCACTCGATCGCAAGCCCACCTGTATGTTGCATCTCTCCCTTGATGGCCTGAGGTGTCATGGGCCCACCGAGCTAGAAATAGTTCACCCTTATGCTGCCAGTCCAGATCCACCTCAGCCACTTCAATCTTGGTAGCCTGATCTACCTGCTTGTTGTTCCGATGTTCTTCAGTGGCCCGACTCTTGGGGACATGAGCATCCACATGATGTACTTTCACAACCAGGTTCTCTACCCGGGCAGCAATATCTTGCCACAGTATGGCAGCCCAGATGGGTTTGCCTCTGCACTCACTCACTCCCTCCCTCCCCCCACCCCTGTGGGATGGGGGAGGGAACTGGAAGAGCAAAAGCAAAAGAAAAAAATTTTGGGTTGAGATAAGAACAGTTTAATAATTACAATAAAATAATAATGATGACTATGATAATAAGAACAATAATGATAGTATAATAAAAAGGAAAAGGGAAAAAAACAGAACACAGACGATATAACCGCTTACCACCTGCCAAATGAAGCTGCCGGTCCCCGAGCCGTGATTGCTGCCTGCCTCCCCCGGCCAGCCCCTCCCAGTTAACATACTGGGCATGACATTACATGATATGGAATATCCCTTTGGCCAGTTTGAATCCACTCTCTTAGCTGTGCCCCCTCCCCTCCCAGATTCTTGTGCACCCGGCAGAGCATGGGAAGCTAGGGGAGTCCTTGGCTAGTACAAGCACTACCCAGCAACAACCAAAACATCGGTGTGTTATCAACATTATTTTCATACTAAGTCCAAAGCACAACACTATGCCAGCTGCAGTGAAGAAAAGTAACTCTATCCCAGCTAAAACCATGACAGGCACAAATTATTTTCTTCTTTGTTTTTACCACTACCATGGACTTCCAGAGGGCAGACTTTGGCCTGTCCGGGGCAGTGGTTGGGAGAATCTCTAGGTAAGAAATCCTAAAGTGCAAAGGAGTCCAGGAAGGCTGGGCATTCTTTAAGAAGGAAGGCGCAGGAACAGGCTGTCCCCAAGTGCCGCAAGACAAACTGGCGGGGAAGACAACCGATCTGGCTGAACAGGGAGTTTTTGCTAGCACTCCAGAAAAAAAGGAGAGTTTACCACTTTTGGAAGAAGGGACAGGCAACTCAAGAAGAGTACAAACACCTTGTTAGGTCTTGCAGAGAGAAAATTAGGCAAGCAAAAGCCCAGCTAGAACTCAACCTGGCCACTGCTGTAAGGTATAACAAAAAAATATTTTTACAAATATATTAACAACAAAAACAGAATCAAAAAGAATCTCCATCCTCTACTGGATGCAGCGGGAGAACATTGCAGATGAGGATGAGGAAAAGGATGAGGTACTAAATGCCTTCTTTGCCTCAGTCTTTAACCACCAGACCAGTTACCCCTTCGGGTATTCAGCTGGGAGGGATGGACTGGGAGGGGAATAAATTCCCCCCAGAATCCAGGAGGAAGCAGTTTACGACCTGCTGCTCCACTTGGACACTCACAAGTCTATGGGGCCGGATGGGATCCACCCGAGAGTACTGAGGGAGTTGGCAGAGGAGCTTGCCAAGCCACTCTCCATCATGTATCAGTAGTCCTGGTTAATAGGGGAGGTCCCAGACAACTGGAGGCTTGCCAATGTGACGCCCATCTACAAAAAGGGATGAAAGGAGGATCTGGGGAACTACAGGCCTGTCAGCCTGACCTTTTGATTGCTCCAGGGCTTCTCTCCACAACCTCATCACTGCCCACCTGCATAACCAATAACTGGTAATAATCAGAGGGTCGTACCAGACCAGGGAGATTCTTAGTAATATCTCTGACCCAACCCTCAGGGAGGCAGCAGACTTCCCTGTGGGATGGGTCTGGTTGGCATATTGGGCCCTCTGTCCCCCTCAGAAGGGAATCGCCTACAACAGTTACCTTCCTTTTCTTCTTAACAGAGGCGGTCATAATGCGTGGGGCTGACCATCTCTCCCTAGGCAATCCCCTGGATGGACCTTCACCTACATCCTCATTTGCCTGACCCTCAAGTTCCAGATCCCCGTATCTGTTGTGTAAGGGCAGCTGGGAAGGTGAGGTAGGCCAGGAGGGGCTTCACCTGCTGCCCCAAGGAGGGACCTGTTTCCATTCCCTCCCATCTCTTAGGTTCCCTCCTTCTGCTTGATTTCAAGAGGATAGGGGATTCTCTGCTTCTTGTGGAGCCTCCATCCACTTCCTTGACCCCAGGTGTCACCAAAATTGGGAATAAACCCCTTAACACCAACGTAGTGTTAAAAGGCAGGCATTCTTTATTCATGGTGCCAGATTCCGGGGGTATCGCTCCACCTAACATGCATCCCTTACACACATTTCCCATGTGATTTATATAGACCAAAAATATACATACTCATTTTATCCATACGTATTCAATATTATTCTCTTTGGTGATTGGAACAAACTTGCTCGCTTCACATGTAAGTAATTGTGCAGACTCAGTTGTCCTTTCCCATTGTTCTTTTTTGAGTAGGTGGTATTACTTGGGTAGGTAGGCCATGAGTCGGTGGTTGTGATCTCCCCCTGCTGTAATTACCTTTTACCTACTTGGTTCTTAATCTTAGCAGTCCTGGCCAGTTTTCTCAGTCCACTGCACAAAACCTCATTTTGTCATCCTCTTCTGACAGAAATGCCTTGTCTATTGTTTTGTTCGCATTAATGATTACCCAGAGACTAAAATACAGATCAAAGAATACACTGATTGATATACTCCATGTCCCCAGACTTAACGTCCAGTTGGATAGGGCTGTATAAGGAGTATAGCAACATCCATGGTTGGTTAATTCCATCACTTTGGTTACATTTCCCCCCTTTAGAAGTTTTTTAATAATCCTCTCTTCAATACTTCCATCTTAGATCAATAATATTCTACTATATCAGTTTAGTGTTTGGTTCATCCTCTCAATTTTCCCACTTGATTGTGGTCTCCAGGGGGTATGTAGGTCCCATTTTATACCCAAAATTTTACTAACCTGTTGAACTACATCTGCCACAAAATGTCATCCTCTATCAGAGGACATTCCCATTGACACCCCAAATCTTGGTATTATTTCCTTCAACAGTATTTTAACTACTTCTCTAGCTTTGTTGGTGCGGCAAGGGAAAGCTTCTGGCTATCCAGAAAATGTATCAATCAGCAGTAACAAATACCTATATCCATTTTGCCTGGGTAACTCAGAAAAATCAATTTGCCAGTAATCTCCGGGAGGGTTTCCTTGTTTTGTTACTCCTGAGGGTGGTTTCTTTTGGTTCAGGGGGTTATTTTTAAGACTGCTTGGACACTTAGCTACTATGGATTTAACTATTCCTGTCATCCCTACACACACTACAGATGTTTTTAAACTCAAAAACATAGCATCTACACCCCAAAGTGTTTGCTTATGCTTTTCTTTTGCAAGTTCTGTCATAACTTGTGGGGCTATTATTACCTGTTTTTCTGGCGTTACCCACCATCCTTCTGTATTTTGTGATGCTTCCAATTGTTCTGCTAGTTGTTCATCCAATTTATTATGTCTTGGTTTCAAGTTTGGAATTTTTATCTGTTTTACTGGTACAAGTGCAAGGATACCCTGTTCTGCAGCCTCCTTTGCAGCTTTATCTGCCAACCAATTACCTATGTTTACAGCCGTCTGACCGAATTGATGAGCATTGCAATGCATTATTGCCACTTCTTTTGGTTTCTGCACATCTTCCAGAAGTTGGAGAATTTCTTCTTTATGCTTTATTGATGATCCTTGGGCTGATAGCAGTCCTCTTTCCTTCCAAATAGCTCCATGAGCATGGATCACACCAAATGCATATTTGGAATCAGTCTAAATATTTACCCTTTGTCCTTCTGCCATTTGCAGAGCCTGCTTCAATGCCACCAATTCTGCTTTCTGTGCTAAGGTATTTGCAGGCAGTGTCCCTGACTCCTTTCCCTCGGCGGTGATAACGACAGCATATCCGGCCATTCGCTTCCCTTCTTGCACAAAGCTGCTTCCATCTGTAAACCATTCCAGATCAGGATTTTCCAGAGGATCAGGATTTTTCAGGATGATAGGGTGCAGCTCTACCAATCTATCTCCTTCTCACACTCCCCGATGCTCCTTAACCTTTCCACGTCTTCCTTCAGCTCTGCCACCAGGCAGAGTAGATCATCCACCTGGTCACACTGCAAGCAGCTGTTGTCTCTGCTGCCCTCTGATGCAAGTGCCAGGCTCAGGCACTCCCTACAGCCAGAGACCTGGACTGGCATGTTTGTGTGGGGGCTCCATCTGAGTTGCCACATTCCTTCTGGCAGTGGTTCTCAAGCAAGTGGAGACCATGGCTAGGGCCTCTCTTGGAGGGGGGCGGTGACCACTAGCTGAGTTACTCGTTAGAGCCTTTAGAGCCAAGAAGGGGACTGCACCCTACCGGCACGCCCCGCCTGCGAGAACTGCTGCGACACACCCTTCTGCTGTGACACAACTTGTTTGCCTGCCCTGTTCCCTGCGCTCCTAGTCACTCATGCTCCCTGGGAGCTCCTTTTGTACGTGCAGGGGTTTTGCTGCCTTCACTCTTGTCCCTGCCCACGCTAAGAGCAGCCTCATGTCAGGAGCTCTCTCCTTCCCACTCTGGGAGCGGGGCTGCGCTACCCTCACTCTCCCTGCGCTTTTGCTTTTGCCTTCACACTGGACACTGTAGAAGGCTGAACACTGTAGTCTAGCTAAAGCCTTACTAGTGCTAAAAAGAGAGGAATGAATCTTAACTTACAGCACCCCTGTCTATTCATCCAAGCATGGGCTTTGCTTCCCCCTTTCCCACTGACATAATTTTTTGACTGATGTTCAACTTGTGAACGATTATAATTCTCAAATCCTTGGCTAGTAACCTACTGGTTAGCAGTTATTTCCCATCCTGTATTTTAGCAGTTGATCAATCCCAAGAGTGGTATTTTGTATTCATCTTGTTGAACTGCATCCTATATTTTCAGGGTGTTTCTTCAATTAGTTGCAATTGTTATGAATTCTAGTCTTATTCTCCAGCATGCTTGCAGGGTCTTCTAGCTATAGTTTCACCTAGGCCATACTTCCTAGACTGCTTATCAGAATGCCATATGAGACAGGTCAAACTATCAATGATTAAATTTACATTATTTCTCTGCTATCTGCAAACCCTGTTACCATACACTAGAAGGAAATTAGGTAATCAAAGTTAATTCATGCTATTGGAGCTAAGTACAATTTCATTATGTTATGAAGAATAATATGAAGTGAAAAAATCTACCCCTTGGAAGGAAAATATTTGCTGAAATGCAATTTATCCTTAATATGATATAGTCTGTGTAATATAAAGAATGCTTTTCATAGTTCACTAAATCCAGCAGTATGAACCAAGTTAACACACAGTTGAGGCTTAAAGCCTGATTAACCATTCAGTTGCAGGCATTTCTTTTCCCCAGGTGTGTCATGAGCAGTTGCAATATAACCTCTAGCTGAAAACTGCAAGAATATGCATGCCCTAAGCCTCAAGTCCTTTAAACTGGCTGGATGAATGTGTGAAACTGAACCAAAAGCCAGCTCTGAGTCTGAACAGATGGTATGATGGAGGTAAGCACTACCAAGCTTTCTCAATCTTTTTATGTCAGTGAGGGTACTGAGCTCCTTCTTAAATGAGGGAATCTGTAGAGGCTTCTTCCTTGTGTTGTCATGGCAAATTGTGCCATCTAGACACAGTAATGAAAACAATTTAATTTTCTAAATGTCCTCATATGAACAGTTATCATTCCTCTTACAAAGGAAAAACATGAAAAGGCAAGGAACTGAAGTGTCAGAACAACTGTTCTCATCTGTCATTTGATAACTGATCTGCCATGTCTGCACAAAGGAAGTGAAACACGTCCAGCAATTGTTTTTAGACTGATTTCCACATGGTTCTTTACACTTTAGTCAACTGTACTGCCACTGAGAGGAAGCCCACATGCTACAGAGAAGGAAGATAAGGGAGATAAGCGTGTGAAATAGTGGTGATTGTGAATGTAAAACAGCATCTCACATTTGTGAAAGCCAACTGGACTTAGGGTAAGATAATAGGATGTTCTGTAAGACCCCGAGCCTCGCATGCGAAAACAGAATCTGTCTTTATCTTGTGAAATATTGGACATGCAATCAGGATTCATCTGTGATTAAGCAGGTCCAAATGTATCTGTCCTGTGCAGTGCAGTCTTTGCTATCACCTAACCCTTGATTCTGGCACCTTGACTTTTCTCTGCACATCAGTGACGCTTTAGATAGCATGATTTGGCTGTCTTCTCAGGATCAAAGAACATGTTTTTATGAATGGTTCCTGGTAGTTCATTAAACAAAAGTCAAGAAAAATATATATTTTCTTGAAAAGTCTGTTGAACTGGGAAGCAATTGCCTTTTCTTGTTCCTGCTGGCATACCAGTACAGTTTAGAGGAGCAGTGTTTCCATATACTGCTCTAATTCTGGAAATTAGTAGAGCAATCCATTACAAGGTACAAGTGAAAAAGAGTGACAGTTGTTTCCTGGGAGATATTGGTACTAGAATGTGGTTACTTGTTGGTATCAATGCAAGCCTTAATGCTCTGCTGTTGATGCTTTCTGTAAGATTATTTCATCACATGATCAAAATTTTGACCATTCTCAAATCAGAAACTTCTTGAACAGAGCCACTTCTTTCCTCAGACCCAATAAGATATCATCTGACTAAATGAACACATCTACATTTCTTCATAAACTCTTTTTCAGTGGGCATTACCTAATCAGAACAGATGTAGCTGTTATAGGAGTAGTTTGTACTTTAGGTCTCCAAAGTTTTGTTCCCAGGACAATAAGAAACAGCTGGCCAGTGGTCAGGGATGCAGCCCCTAGAAAAGGCACACACTAGACTCATTTTTCTGAAATTAGAAGATTATAACATGACAAGCAAGGCTGAAACCCTCGAGAGGAGGAGCCACAGTACAGAACCTCTTTTCAGGTCTGAAGAGAAAGATTAAAATTTGACCTTTTCATAACTGAATGAAAGCAGTCCTGCATCAGGACTGAATCAGAGTCAGCCTGTACCACCATCCTCTCCCCTCCCAAGTAGAGCCTAGGACCTATCAGGCAAAACATGGCCACGACCAAGCGCTGCAGTCTGGGCTGCCTTTCTGAGAAGCACATTACAGAATCTCAGCCTATCTTACACTCAAGCACTCTCATGCCGCTTCAAATACAGTGCTAACGTAGCTCCTCTGTCTGCTTGCACCTCATTTCTGCACTGATGCTGTGCATTTAAAAAAAGTTTTCTTGTTAGAGCAAAGCACTAGGTGTCAGAAATAAAAAGCACTACTTGCATCTCCAAGCACTGGTTGCACCAAAACAGTTGATTCTCTTTTACCTAACATGATATTATTTTTACTTGATATTAGAAGTTATTGTTACCAAGTAACTAAGTGGAACTATGGTTTGTTTGGGGTGGGTTTGGGCCAAAAGCTGTCTTGGAGGAAGACCAAACAGAAAAGCATATTTTAAACCTTCCATCTTATTGCATGGATTTCACAGCTGTGATTTTTTTTCTCTTTACAAGTGTTTTTCCATAGCACCCATGCCAAACTTACTTTTAGGCTATAGGGAGGCAGTTCAACTCACTTTCAAAGTAATGCAGCTGTAGTCTCTTGCTATATTGGCCCATTGCTCACAGTCAAAAATTAAATGAAGTGCTTGAAGGTGGCACATCACAGAATCACAGAATGGTAGGGGTTGGAAGGGACCTCTGGAGATCACCTTGTCCAATCCCCCTGCTTGAGCAGGTACACCTAGAGCAGGGGGCGCAGGAATGCATCCAGGTGAGTTTTGAATGTCTCCAGGGAAGGAGACTCCACAACCTCTCTGGGCAGCCCATTCCACTGCTCTGTCACCCTCATTCCCCTGGAATCCAAAGAGAACATATCCCTGCTCAGTACTTGGACCCTGGTTGTTTTTTACATCCAGACAGATGTGGAAGTCTCAGGTACTGAGTACTAACACAGTATTTCCAGGAGACCAGCTCTCAAGCTCAGGACTTTAGTTTTAGACTAGTTAGAGACCTTAACATTCAGATAAAAGCCATTCTGAAGTACTTTGGAGTTTCAAAACTGACAGAGTCTTGAAAACTGTAAACATTAAACTACAGTTTTTAACCTAGAGAAAAATTATAATCACGCATTATCATGGTGTTTAGAGGTTGTTTTCTGAATTCCCATTCAATGGAATTCTGGGAAGATTTTTATGGAGCAAATCTGTAAGACACACAAAATGGATTGAATGCAAATACAATTAAAATAGATTAAGATGGATTTGCTTCATTCACGAACTATCTGAAAAGGTATTGATATTCCAAAGAAAATTGAATTTTTAGAATTTTCTGCTAAGCCATAACAATGAACTATGTGAGCGTGGCAAAACAGAATTTGACAGCCAGAGAAGGAAACTGAGGGATAGGGAAGCACTTGATTTATGACTATATCCTTGAGGAGAGCTGAGAGACTGATCAAAGCAAACATCCCACCTCAGAAGATGCTGAGAACAGGGTGATAAAGTGTTCTCATAGTACGGCTTGATATCTCACTAATCTGTTCAGGGAAATCCAGTGGTGTCCCTTGTTCTAAAGGAGAGATGATACAGCATGAGGTACAAACACAGTAATTGGTTGACCCAGCGTCAGTTTTCAAGATTCCTCAATTAAGGCTACGGTCACTGCTACTGCCCTCAAGCAGACAGGCCAGCCTTAACTAACCTCATCTAATTGTTTGGAAAAGTATGCCACTTGTCCCTTCCAGCCCCCCAGATTTTGCATCAGCAATCTGTGCTAGTTATGGCTGAGAATGAGTTAATTCTCTTCACTGTAGCACCTGTCAGGGACCTTTCCAGCTTCCCATGTGGGCAAGAGGCCCCTCCGGGTGGGGTCACAGCCAAGACAGATGACCCAAACTGGCCAATAGGATATTCATTCAATGACCAGCATATTAACCATGGCAGTTGGTGCACGGGGGGGCAGTTGTGGCTCAGGGATTGGCAGCATCTGGTTGGTGGGCGGTGAGCAGCTGCATCACGTGCTGTTGATTTTAGTTGTTCATTCCCCCACCCCAGGTTTCACACCTCTCATTGTTTTCCTTTCCATTCCATTATTGTTGCTGATATTGTTTTATTTTAATTGTTAAACTGTTCTGATCTCAACCCATGAGCTTTACCCTTCTGATTCTCTCCCCCGTCCCACTGGTGGGGGAGTGAGCAAGCTGTGTGGGGCTGAGTTGCCGACTAAACCACAACAGTCTCTTTTGGCACCCAATGTGGAACTCAAACCCACAACTCTGAGATTAAGAGTCTCATGCTCTACTGACTGAGCTAGCCAGGCTTGAGTGGCCCAGAGGCTCCATGCATCCCTGGCATAGATTGCCTCAGGAGAGGGTATTTCAAGGACCCAAAAGGTTACAAGTGGGCTTTTGGTGTAGCTGCCTTGGAAATGGAGGAAACTAAACAGCTGTCTACCTTGCCTGGTCTCTCGAAGGACCCTTGTGTTGTGGGGTTCCTGAGGGTCAAAGAACAACAGGTGCCGATTGCCACCACAACAGTGCACCGGCGGCAATATCGCACCAACCAAGACTCCCCTCTATTCCTGATCGTAGTATTTGCTACTCACTTCTTGTAAATGCAAATCAAAAGTCCCTGTATTCATGTGAGAAATAAAATCATCGTTTCTATTCCTCCATCTGGGGAACTGATCACTGGAAACTGGAGCAGCAACTTTCTTTGAAGAACACCCCTGAGTGGCTGTTTTTCCTTGAAACTCACATACCCGTGCCTGTAGGGTTCAGGTAGATTTCCCATCTCACTTCCTCATAGCATCTCCATGGTCATGCCGGTAAAGCCATAGAGTGCCCTGTGGTGTATATCCTTTCTCTTGAGCAAAAGGACGCTTACTCCTAATGGCTGAGATACTGGTCCATACCAGTGGGGAGTAGGACATATCTTCTTTGGATTGCTGAACCTCCTGGGACAGTTTCTCCACAGCAGAGATGAGGGAGGAAAACACATGTGTTTCCTAATCCTGGAGTCTGTCAGCCTCATCCCCCACCATTGGTACCTCTTCATCTTTCCAGGAGGAGGTATAATTCTTAATTGTCTCCATGAGGTGGTACCCAAAGTACAGTAATGGCTCCAATACAAAACCCAAATACCACATAAAGCTGAAGATCAGTGTTTGAATAACAAATCTCCTAAGCAAAACATCACTAATCACTGCAGAGCACAGCAGAGTACACAAACCAACACCAGTCTTTAACATGTACTGCAAAAATGAAAGCATGGTGTAGATCAGATAATATTCTTAACTAATACTGAGAATAGATGAATCAGTGCTGTGACCAGCAACTGTTATTATCTCAAACCCTTTGTGCCCCACATTGAGCGTCAAAAGAGACTGTCATTGTTTAGCCCCAGTCAGCAACTAAGCAAAATACCGCCGCTTGCTCACTTCCCCCACCCCTGTGGGATGGGTGAGAGAATCGGAAGTGCCAAAGTAAGAAAACTTGTGGATTGAGATAAGAACAGTTTAGTAATTAAAATAAAACAATAAAACCAACAACAATAATAATATAATGAAAAGGAAAATAATGAGAGGCAAAACGGGGGTGGGGAGGGGGAATAAACAACCAAAACAAACAAGTGATGCAACTGCTCACCTCCCACCAACCATCATCTCCAGTCCCTGAGCCACAATCACTCCCCTGCCTGGCCAGTTCCCCTAATTAATATATTGGGCATGACATCATACAATATGGAATATCCCATTGGTCATTTTGGGTCAGCTGACTTGGCTGTGCTCCCTCCCCTCCTGAATTCTTGTGCACCTGGCAGAGCATGGGAAGCTAGAAAAGTCCTTGACTAGTGTAAGCACTACTTAGCAACACTTAGCCGCTACTTAACAAAAACTGAAACATCAGTGTGCCATCAGCACTATACCAGCTACAGTGAAGAAAATTAACTCTATCCCAGCCATAACCAGCACAATAATACACTGATGTTTTAGTTACTGCTGAGCAGTGCTTATACAGAATCAAGGCCTTTTCTGGCTTATCACACCACCCCACCAGTCAGTAGGCTGGGAGTGCACAAGAAATTGGGGGACATGGCTGGGACAGCTGACCCCAACTGACCAAAGGGATATTCCATACCATATTGATAGCCCTAAGAAAAGGGAATTTTTTGAATTTTCTACTAAAGACATAACAATGAAGTATGTGAGCCTGGCAAAACAGAAGTTGACATCCAGAGACAGAAACTGAGACATAGGGAAGCACTTGTTTTATGACTATATCCTTGAGGAGAGCTGAGAGACGGGTCAAAGCAAACATCCCGCCTTAGCAGATGCTGAGAACGGAGTGATAAAGTGTGTAGTTAAGGAGAACAACTAATTGGGACGTAGATAAGAACTAAAACAAAGAGCCCAGTAGGGGAACTATCCTCATTATAATACTAAAAATCAGGCCCATAGGCCAGGACCTGCCCCCCTCTAGTAAGTCCCTTAGTCTCTGAGAATGCATGGTAAATTAAAAGTGAGCTATACCTTTACATCAAAGTGAGAAAGAAATTAACCAATTATTAGCTGTGACTGACACATTTAACTGTATAAATGTCTTGTAGTTTCTCAGTGCAGTGTGCTAGCTTTGTGGGTTGCCACCTAGCACCAATCTTTGCACAAAAATAAAATACCTCCGCTCTGTGTGTAGTTTGGCGTTTTAACCACCAGGTGAATGAATCCTCTTTTTGGGATAACAATATGACACCATGCTTAGTATATAAACTAGGGGAAAAGCTGGCCAGGTGTCCACTGCTCAGGAACTGGCTGGACATCAGTCAGTGGGTGGTGAGCAACTGCATTGTGCATCACTTGTTTTGTATATTCTTTTATCATTATTATTGTTTTCTTCCTTTTCTATCCTATTAAATTGTCTTTATCTCAACCCATGAGTTTTGCCTTTTTTCAATTCTCTCCCCCATCCCAGTGAGGGGGAGTGAGGGAGCAGCTGTGTGGTGCTTCGCTGCCTGCCAGGTTAAAACACGACAGCTTTTTTTTCCCCAAACACCAAGCTATGGGATACCTTAAGCAGGTAGTGAAGACATATGCCTGATATCCTATTACACTGACACAACATACCCTCATGAATCTAGTCATTACACACTCTTGGTAATTCCCCCCATAGTATTTGTTTACATGGCATTTTGCAGGGATGCACATGAATATTCCATTCAAACTCTGAGCCAGCAGGACAGGTGCCAGCTCTAAATGAAAAGACATACTGTTGCATTTAGGACTTCATCAAGCCTCAAAAGATAAACTATGCTCAGCAGTATGCAACTTTAAATCCTGGCATTTCTTAACCTTTCATTGTTTAACTATATTAAAACCAGAAATACCTGCTTGCAATACATTAAAAAGACAGATTAGGAATTTTCCTCTGTAGCACCTTCCTAGGACTGGAGCTAATGATAGCAATAAAATACTGGCTTTCATTTTGTGGCCCTGTCTGTAGAGGGGAAAGACACACACCCTGCCAAATTGTTTTACAGCTTTTTGCAAGACAGTAATGCAATCTGAGATCTGGGAGGAGCAGTTCTGCAGGCAAGCAAGCTACAGTTAATACACCAGTCAAAATGACTGTTGTGGTTTAGCCGGCAGCTCAGCCCCACACAGTTGCTCGCTCACTCCCCCACCGGTAGATGGGTAAGAGAATCAGAAGGGTAACGCTCGTGGGTTGGGATAGGAACAGTTTAATAATTAAAACTAAAAGAAACAACAACAGAAATGCAATGTAAAGGAGAACAACAAGAGGCGCAAAACCACAGGGGGGAGAGGGGGACCAACCGCCGATACAAACTGCACAAGACACAGCCACTCACCACCTGAGGACCAGACGCCACACTGCTCCCGAGCTGCCAACTGCCCCTCCTTAATATACTGGTCATAGTGTCACATGGTATGGAATGAACATGCCATTGGCCAGTCGGGGTCAGCCGCCCCCACCATGGCCCTGCCCCTCCCAGCCCACCACCACACAGCAGAGCGCTGGAAGCTGGAAAGGTAGCCGCCCCCCATGGTGAGGAATATTAACCCCTTCTCAGCCAAAACCAGCAGTGACCTAGGTGATTCTGAGAAAAAGGTTAGAAAAAATGCAGTGTTTAAAAAAAATAATGATCTTAATGAAAATATTTATCATTTTTGGCTTCCCTGTTCCCTTGCTAACAAGATCTATGAAAACCACTGCTAAAACATCCAAGATTTATAGGAAAGCAACCTACTCTTGCTGCCAATTACCTGATCACTTCAAAGGGTTGCTTCTATATGATAGAGCAAAGATTTCAGTCTATTTAGATCCAAAAAGTCAGTTTAAAGAAAGTAGCAAGCATGATTTTAAAAGTCAAGCACTTAAGCGTAACAAAGATATGAAAATAAGACCTACTTGTGCAACATTAATTCAACTGCTTGTTTATACACGCTAAGGTCATAATGATCACAAAACAATTTATCTTAAATGACCTCTGCCCCATTCTGTATGTTCCAGACTTGTAGGCTGAATCAAGGCTGCACATCTAGTACGAAAGGATGTCTTCTGCAACTACTTGATTAGGCCAAAAAGCTGGAAGAGTTTGAATGAAGCCAGAACTGCAGAAAGAAGAGCCTGTTTTCATAGTCAGGTCTAATAAGTGATAATCTGAAGTATTTTCAGCTTTATACTCCTGTGAGTCAGATGTGCCAGGCCATCGGATCCACACAGTCCAGTAAACCTGGTTATCCCTTTCCTCCACCTGGCTGGAGGCAGGGTTCCTCTGGTCTTGATCATGGCAGTCACAACTCACTTCCTGTAAATGTGAATCACAAGTATGTATAATCTATTCTGACGCTCTTCAATGAGTTGGAGATTTCTTAAGTGATTGGGACATTAGCTCAGGGTTTCTCACTGCAGCAGCAGCAGCCGACAGTCCCGTCCCTGACTTCCACCAGCCCATGGAGGCAGGGAGAGCAATAATCTTTCTGGAAACAATCCTTAGCTTTATAAGCTACATTTATTTTAAGATATTTACACTTATTTCCTGAACACTATCCTGGGTCTCGAAAAACAAGCGACTGTGTGGGGCTGAGCTGCCGGCTAAACCACAACAGGGAAGTAGACAAATGAAAGGACCAGTAAAAATACACACAACAGACCAAGCTGTAGTGGAGAAGCTGGCCCCTCTTGAGAGAGTCAATGGACCAATAGGAAGGAGTGGCAGGGAGAGAAGTTGCTACATTGTTTTAAGAGTCAGTGGGAAGTCACAATTAAGTGTTGGATGTGATAGCATATAAGTGTATTGTATGCAACATAATAATACTAATTATGGTTTATATGTAAGCAGTTGTATGCAAATCTTGGAAATACTGTGTTGCTTTTTTAATAACTGGCAATAGCTACTTTATATCCTAGACAAGCATCAGAAATAATGTCTGAAGAAGAAAGAAATCTAATCTAATTTAAATATATTTTGCATGAACTGTAAGTTGCAGAAAGAAAACTGTTCCAGTTACTACTAAATATAAATCCGTCTGTCTTTGCAGTACATACATAACAGATACATTAAAAAATGTTACAAGTATGTTTAGTGAGCTGCTCCTGTTAAACTGTTTCTGTCTGCTATTTTTTAAGACAAATGTTGGCAAACTAGCAAAACATTTTTAAAGATAACATGTGAAACCGCAGTTTTGAATAATTTCCAAGTGTGTCTTTTTGTTGGCTCTGGCTTACTTTAGCTACTTACGCTGGACTGTCACAGTGTCTTATAGATGAGGAGACTCCTCCCCCACAGGTCCTGCTGCACTCTCCCCATGTTGACCACAAACCCCAGCCCCCAGTTATGCTCTGGGGCCAAGTGCCAAAAGGTACACACTCTCCCTGATAACACCACTGAAAGATTTCACAAAAAAATCCACAAAATTAGTTTCCAGGCTGACAGAGTTATTAGGACAGAAAAATATACAGGTCAGGCAATGACAATTATAGGCATTAGCATTCTCTATATAGGTAACAAGACTAATATATTACTTTTTCTAGCCATGTTTAGACGTTGGTGAGCGTGTGTGTGATTTGTTAATTGTCTTCACTAAGTCCTGTATTGTAGGTCCCTAACACACACCAGAAATTAAAGCAAGCTTAAAATAAAGATTTTCTTTTTTTCTTCATACATCCTCCTTAACGTTTCACATTAAAGGAACTGCAAGTAGCTTACAGTCTTTTAAATGCTAAGATGCATTTCCAAGATTAGTTTAGTATAACACCCTCCACTTAAGATTCATGTAGGGACTTCATTATGCAAAATGAGAAATTCCCCCAGACAGTATTTCTAAGAAAGTATTCCCTTACATTTTAAAAAAGAAAAAGAAAATCTGGAGTAGTTACAATGGAAGAATAATTTGTTCCAGTGCTTCATTTATAATAGTCCTACAGATATAATAAAAGTAGTGCCAAGGCATTAGATACAGTACAGAAAATCACTATATAATAATGAATGGCCATTTGTTCAGAGAGAGAATGAACATGTACTGTATTCATGCAAACACTGAGTCTTTGCAACATTTTTATTTACATCCAACATACAAAATGACAGACAATTCACACAATGGCTAATTGTTAAAATAAATTTATCATTTCCTTAGAAACATTTTTTAAACCATTCAGAAATAATCCTGGAGCCCACAGTTTGATCCACATTCTGGTGTCTATTGCATCACTGAAAATCTAGAGTAGCTCGATTAGATAAGCCTTTCTTGCCATTATTGGCTTAGACAACAGAGTAGAGCACGACCTCAGGTTTACTGTGACCTGAATCTGCACATTTCACTTCTAAAAGGTGGGCATCTGCTGTTTAATTCCCCTGAATTCCAATAAAAGACAACTTTTGTCTCCAAAATCAGCCATATGAATTTGACAAAAAAGCACTGAGACATACACAGAAGGCATGTACAGATAGACATATCCCTGTCCACCCAAAAGCACTAGTGAAAGACTAAGTATTGACTTTATACTAATCAATAGAGCAAAGCCAAGTTTTCTCTTTTCCTTAGTCCTAAGGTTCACCTAAAGCCTCAGTCCTGGCAACATGAGACATAAGTAAACAAGTAAATGCAACCACTCTCAATGACCTGAATTACTCCGGATTTTTACGAAAGAAAATGAAAAGAGAATTTAACTGTCAGTCATTACTCAGAAAAAAAAAAGGATTAATAGAAGTTAGATATGAACAAGGACTGTACAGAGTCAAAGAAAATTAATAAAAATCCATAATTTTTCATTAGAAATTTCATTTAGAATAAAAAGGTACTTCTAGACTGTCAAACACATCAGAGTCTAAGTGCCAGATCTCAGGAATGTACATTAAAACAATGAATAATAAAATGTGTAGCTTTTCATGAGCAAATGCACCTAGATACAAAGTAGTTCTGCATGTGAACGAACACATGCTACCATTTAACATTAATATAAACAAACCGTGTAGCATTATTTTTCTACCCAGGTTCATACTTGTTTCTTCTCAAAACATTTTTATCCTCTTTTTCCTCTGTATGTTCTGTACCTGTTTTAAAACAGCTGTTACAATCCATCACATTTCTGTGTATAAACCTCATCCTCTATCAGTTAGAGAAACAAAAAAACCAGCATTCATGCATCTTCAGAAAACATATAAAGCAAACTATTTTAAATCTCAAGATCAAAATGCATTGCCTTTTCTACCAGGTCTGGTTGGGACAGAGTTTTCCTCATCGGAGCCAGTATGATGCTGTGTTTTAGGTTTGTGACCAGTGCAGATAACACACTGATGTTTTAGCTACTGCTGAAGAGTGCTTGCACAGCATCAAGGATTTCTGTTTCTCACTCTGCTATGCCAGTGAGTAGGCTGAGAGTGGGCAAGAGGCTGGGAGGGGACACAGCAGGGAGAGCTGACCCCAAGTGACCAAAGGAATATCCCATACCCTATAACAACATGCTCAGCAATAAAACTATGGGTGTTTCCAAAGTAGCCATTGCTCTTGGTGGGAGATAGTGATTGCATTTGCATCACATTTGTTTTTTTTCTTTCTTTTCCTGTCACTTACTAAACTGTCTGTGCTGGTTTTGGCTGGGATAGAGTTAATTTTCTTCACTGTAGCTGGTATAGCGTGTTTTGGATAGGGTATGAGAATAGTGCTGATGGCATGTTGATGTTTTAGTTGTTAAGTAGCAGCTAAGTGTCCCTAAGTAGTGCCTATATGTTGTGGTTTAGCCGGCAGCTCAGCCCCACACAGTCGCTCGCTCACTCCCCACCGGTAGACAGGGCAGAGAATCAGAAGGGTAATGCTCGTGGGTTGAGATAAGAAAAGACTAATAATTAAAATTAAAAGAAACAACAACAAAAATGCAATGTGAAGAAGAACGACGAGAGGCAGGAAACCCGGGGGGGGGAATGAACTGCCAAAACAAAAGGCATGCGACGCAGCCATTCACCGCCCACCAAACTGACGCCACACCTCTCTCGAGCTGCAGACTGCCCCCCCTTAACATACTGGTCATGGCGTCACATGGTATGGAATGAACAAGCCATTGGCCAGTCGGGGTCAGCTGCCCCCACCATGGCCCTGCCCCTCCCAGCCCCCCACACTGTGGCAAAGCAAGGGAAGCTGGAATGGATGCCGACCACCCACGTTGAGGAGAATTAACCCCTTCTCAACGAAAACCAGCACATTCTCCACCCCTTATTCCATACCATTTACACCATGCCCAGTTACCATACCATCCAATACAACCTCACCAACCACCACCCCTACCCATCCAATCATTTAAAATCATACACAAACATCATTCCCTTACTATATAGACCTTTCCTGTAAAATGTCCATTGAGTTCACCCACTCCATGATTCTGGGCTCCATCTGTCATATCAGTTGCATGGTGTGTAGAGGGGACGTTTCCTTTGAACATCCAGCCCAGCACTGGCAGTCGGGGTGCCAGGAGCAGCTGTGCCTCAGTACCAACCACTTCTGAAGCAGCTCGAACCCCTTCATATGCTGCCAATATCTCTTCTTCAGTTGCAGTATAGCGGGCTTTGGACCCTCTGTATCCACAAATCCAAATCCCTAGGGGTCGAACTCGGGTTTCCCCATGTGCTTTCTGCCAGAGGCTCCAGGTAGGGCCATTCACCCCAGCTGCAGTGTAGAACACATTTTTTACATCTTGTCCTGCCCGGACTGGCCCAAGAGCTACTGCATGAACTATCTCCTGTTGAATCTGTTCAAACGCCTGTCGTTGCTCAGGGCCCCATTTGAAATAATTCTTTTTCCGGGTCACTTGATAGAGAGGGCTTACGATCATACTGTAATTTGGACTATGCATTCTCCAAAAACCCACAACGCCTAAGAAAGCTTATATTTCATTTTGCTTGTTTGTGGAGACATGGCTGCTATTTTTCTGATCATATCCATTGGGATCTGATGACATCCATCTTGCCATTTGATTCCGATGAACTGCATCTCCTGTGCGGGTCCCTTCACCTTACCTTGGTTTATGGCAAAACCGGACTGCAGAAGGGTTTGGACAATTTTCTCTCCTTTCTCAAAAAATTCTTCCACTGTGTTGCCCCACACAATGATGTCATCAATGTATTGAAGGTGTTCTGGAGCTTCTACGTGTTCCAGCACAGTCTGAATCAGTCCACGGCAAATGGTAGGACTGTGTTTCCACCCCTGCGGCACTCGATTCCAGGTGTACTGGACACCCCTCCAAGTGAAAGCAAACTGTGGCCTGCACTCTGCTGCCAGAGGGATGGAGAAGAATGCATTAGCGATATCAGTTGTGGCATACCACTTGGCTGCCTTGGACTCCAGTTGGTATTGAAGTTCTAGCATGTCTGGCACAGCAGCACTCAACGGTGGAGTGACTTCATTCAGGCCATGATACTCTACTGTTAGCCTCCACTCTCCATTTGACTTCCGCACTGGCCATATGGGACTGTTAAAGGGTGAGTGGGCCTTACTGATGACTCCTTGGCTCTCCAGTCGACGAATGAGCTCATGGATGGGAATCAGGGAGTCTCGGTTGGTGCTATATTGCTGCCAGTGCAATGTGGTTGTGGCGATCAGCACCTGTTGGTCTTTGACCTTCAACAACCCCACCACAGAAGGGTCCTTCGAGAAGCCAGGCAAGGTAGACAGCTGTTTAATTTCCTCCATCTCCAAGGCAGCTACACCAAAAGCCCACCTGTACCCTTTTGGGTCCTTGAAATACCCTCTCCTGAGATAGTCTATGCCAAGGATGCACGGAGCCTCTGGGCCACTCACAGTGGGGTGCTTTTGCCACCCATTCCTTGTTAGGCTTACTTTGGCCTCCAATACAGTTAGCTCTTGGGATCCCCCTGTCCCTCCAGCAATGCTGATGGGTTCTGCCCCATATAGTTTGATTGCCTTAAGGTGCCCTGTGCACCAGTGTCCACTAAAGCTTTATACTCCTGTGGGTCGGACGTGCCAGGCCATCGGATCCACACAGTCCAGTAAACCCGGTTATCCCTTTCCTCCACCTGGCTGGAGGCAGGGCCCCTCTAGTGCTGATCATGGCAGTCACAACTCACTTCCTGTAAATGTGAATCAGGAGTCCCTCTATCACGCTTAGAAATAAAATCAGCGCTTCTACTCCTCTGTATGAGGACTTGCTCACTGGAAATTGGAGCAGCAGCTTTCCTGGAAGAGCCTCCCTGAGTGACTGTTCTTCCTTGCAGTTCACGCACCCGTGCCTCTAGGGTCGAGGTAGGCTTGTCATCCCACCTCATGATGTCCTCTCCGTGGTCACGCAGGTAGAACCATAGGGTGGCCCGTGGTGTGTATCCTCGCCTTTGAGCCAAAGGACATTTATTCCTAACAGCTGAGACACTACTCTGTAGAGGTGGGGAGCAGGACATATCTTCTTTGAGTTGCTGGACCTCTTGGGATAGTTTCTCCACAGCAGAAACTAGGGAGGAAGAGAGATTTGTTTCGTAATCCCGGAGTCTATCAATCACCTCTGCCACCGTTGGTGCCTCATCATCTTTCCAGGACATTACCGCCAATGCGTTTGCATGCGAGGATGATGCGCTTCGTACAAACTTCCGCCACATGGGTCGTGTGCACTTGGCTTCATCTGGACCTCTGGACGACCGCTGATCATCCAGGTCACCATAAATCACCTCAAGCACAGCTAATTACCTTAGATACTGGATGCCTTTCTCCATAGTTGTCCATTTTCCTGGGCGATATGTAACATCTTCTTTAAAGGGATACCTTTCCTTCACTCCAGACAGGAGTCGCCTCCAGAGGCTGAGGGCTTGTGGTTTTTTTCCCAATTGCTTTGTCAACGCCCCCTTCCCCAGAAAGGGATCCCAATTGTTTGGCTTCTTTTCCCTCTAATTCCAGGCTACTGGCCCCTTTATCCCTGCATCGGAGCAGCCAGGTGACAATGTGCTCACCTGAACGATGGCTGAAATCTTTTTGCGTAGCTCGCAACTCACTCAAGGACAGGGATCGGGTGGTCTCTATTTCATTTATGACTTCTTCCTCCTCTCCCCGTGACGGCCCTGCTTTTTCATCATCCTGTCTAAACGAGTTGACGTCCACTTCCAGTATTTCATCTTGTGTACGGGGGCAACTGATACTAGTAATGGTTGATTCTCTGAGCCAGCTCCAGTACTTGTTGTGGGGGTTTGAGTGGCTGCAGTGCCTGTCACTTTGCCTTTCAATCCAGAGACCTTCTCTTCCCTTTAGGGGCACTGAATACTGTTGAGCAGGGCTCATATGCATGGGCCAGGTCCCAGCACATTGCAGTTATCTGTGTCTCTCTGGAGTTCCCAGCATAACAACATACTTTCTCCAAATATTCTACTAGTTTTTCAGGATTCTGCACTTGTTCGGGGGTGAAACTCCAAAACACTGGGGGTGCCCACTGCCCTAGGGATTTGCCCATGCTATCCCACATGCCCCGCCACTCGTAACTATCAAGCCTTGGGGCAGATTTCTGGGTGATATTCTTAAGCTGCTTAGTCAAAACCAAAACAACATACCCAAAAACTAACAATAATTTTATCTTAACTACCCAAGGATGTTCAAGATACAAAAAGGTTGTTGTAATAGAGGCAGAGACATCATAGAACAAAGTTGCAAAGTTACTATTCTGTATTTCCTCCATATAAAGTCTCTCAGAGGAGGAGGTATAATTGCTAATTGCCTCAACAAGGTGGTATCCAAAGTACAGAAACGGTTTCAGCAAAAACCCCAAATACCAGATAAAGCTGAAAACGAGTGTTTGTATAACAAATCTTGTAGGCAAAACATTACTAATCACAGCAGAACACAGCACACTAAACAAACCAACACCAATCTTGAACACCAACTGCCAAAAGGACAACATGGTGCTGTGACCAGCAGCTGTTGTTATCTCCAACCCTTGAGCCCCACGTTGGGCACCAAAAAAAACCTGTCATACTTTAGCCAGCAGCTCAGCCCCACACAGTCGCTTGCTCACTCCCCAACCAGTAGATGGGGGAGAGAATCATAAGGGTAACGCTCATGGGTTGAGATAAGAACAGTTTAATAATTAAAATTAAAAAAAAACCCAACAACAAAAATGCAATGTAAAGGAGAACAACAATAGGCATGAAACCCAGGTGTGGGAGAAGGGGGGAAGAAACTGCCAAACCACACAGAACAAAACCACCCACCAACCCAACACCATGCCTCTCCCAAGCCACAAACTGCCCCCCCCCCCCAATATACTGGTCATGGTGTCACATTGTATGGAATGAACATCCCATTGGCCAGTCGGGGTCAGCCGCTCCCACCATGGCCCTGCCCCTCCCAGCCTCCTGCCAACATGGCAGAGCACAGGAAGCTGGAAAGGTAGCCCATGGTGAGGAGAATTAACTCCTTCTCATCCAAAACCAGCGCAATTTCAGAGGAAGGATTACAACAGTTTTGTTTTCTTCTCATTATAGTGATAAATTAAGTGATAATGTTTTTATTGTCTAAAGACAATAATCCCCTTGTAGCATTCTATTAAAGAGGCCACAGGAGTACATGATCAAGTATTTAATGCCGAAGTCAAAAGCTAGAAATTAAAATGCCTCTAAGAGTAAAAATGTATGCTAAAAATTTAAGATACATTCTAAATATTACAAATATGTCAAAACCAAAGTTCATAAATGAAAGACACTCAGAGTTAAAGTTAAACCCCAAAACTCTATATTATCATGACTGTATAGAATAGGCAGGTGCATTTCACCTGCCTTATTTTTCCAAAGCTGTATAAAATCACTGTGCTCTGTAACTTCCTCTGTCACCCAAACATTTCTTTCTTCCACATTCCCATATTCCCCTGTAAAAACTCCTTAAATGCTGCTTTTATTTCTTCTCTACTGGAGTTAACCCTGAGGACTCTACTCAGTGCTTGTCAGGCCACACCTAGAGTACTGTGTCCAGTTCTGGTCCCTTCTATACAAAAAGGATGTGGACAGGCTGGCAGGGGTCCAGAGAAGGGCCACCAAGATGATCAAAGGACTGGGAAGCCTGCCATATGAGGGTAGGCTGAGAGAACTGGGTTTTTTTCAGCCTTGAGAAAAGGAGGCTTAGAGGGGATCTCATCACCATGTACCAGTACTTAAGTGTTAGTTACAAAGAAGATTGAGACTCCCTTTTTACATGGAGTCACATGGAAAGGACAAGGGAGAATGGACACAAGTTGCTCTTGGGGAGATTCTGCTTGGACACCAGGGGAAAATTTTTCACAGTGAGGACAGTCAACCATTGGAATAATCTCCCCAGGGAAGCGGTTGACTCAGCTACATTGGACACTTTCAAGCATCAGCTGGACAGGGTGCTGGGCCATCTTGTCTAGACTGTGCTCTTCCTAGAAAGGTTGGACTAGGTGATCCCTGAGGTCCCTTCCAACCTGTGATTCTGTGACTTACTGCTCACTTTGGCATCTCTTTTTAATTTTCTAGTTAAAATTTGTCTTTCACCAGAGGCCAGTGATGCATAGAACCTCTGTCAGAGTAATTAAAAATGACCAAAATCTTCATTATTTCTAATGGGACTACAGAAATATGCTTCCTCCATGAATTATAGCAATCTCATCTGCTATAATGAGGTAAGGACTACTGAGTAACCAGTATATGAAGAAAGAAGAGGAGGTGACAGCTATTTTAAAAGAACTGAAATGTTACTTCTCTCCCACTGAAGAAGCAACTTTCAATTAGTTCAATTAGAAGGACAGTGGTGATGCATTTGAATACATCTAAAATGTGCACAAAATTTATTTTTAACCCTGTGAATTAACATCAGCAGTCTGGGATTTTTCTTCTACAGATAATTAACAATAAAACAAAATATGACATTGTGGCACATTTGAAATCACTTTTTATATTAACTTTAGCTGTTTACCAGAACTAAGACTTACAACAGTATGCATTTAGAAAACTCATACAGCAAGTACTGTAATAGTGAGGAAAATCAATTTCATTTTTCATGGGGAAAAAAAAGATTAATTAAATTAATGTTTCAGTCAGTGCTTTACAACTATTTTGCAAGGAAACTTAATGTCCATTAATAACTTGAATTTAGATCACCACACAATCCAGCTATTTAAATTGTGCTTTCAGCACCCTGTGTTTTCACTTTTTGCACATTTTTCCCCTCATTTAAATCCCTAGCATGGTGTCATGGTTTCAGCTGGGATAGAGTTAATTTTCTTCACTCTAGCTGGTATAGTGCTGTGCTTTGAAATTAGCATGGAAAAAAACCTGTTGAGATAACACACAGATGTTTTGGCTGTTGCTGGGCAGCGCTTATACTAGTCAAGGACATGTCTAGCCTCCCATGCTCTGCTGGGTGCACAAGAAGCTGGGAGGGGAGGGGGCACAGCTAAGGGAGCGGATTCAAACTGACCAAAGGGATATTCCATATCATGTAACGTCATGCCCAGTATGCTAGCTGGGAGGGGCTGGCCGGGGGAGGGAGGGCGCAATCGGGGCTCGGGGACGGGCAGCGTCGGTCGGCGGGTGGTGAGCGGTTGTATCGTTCGTGTTTCTGCGTTTTTTTCCCCTGTTTTCCCTTTCCTTCCTTTTCCCTTTTATTATATTAACATTACTGTCATTATTATCATAATCATTTATCATTATCATTCTATTGTAGTTATTAAACTGTGCTTATCTCAACCCACAAGTTCTTTTGCTCGTCCGATTCTCTTCCCCATCCCACAGGGGTGGGGGGGGGGTGAGCGGGCGGCTGCGTGGTGTTCAGTTGCCAGCTGAGGCTGAACCACGACACATGGGGCTATACAATGATGTTAGAAAAGGTTAGTTTTTTATTATTTTGAATTTAAAGACAAAAATAAACATTGCTATCAGGTTTGTCTTTTTGTTTTATATGCACTATTTCCTCATCAGAGTATTTTTAAATTTATCAGTTTACCTTCACAAACACATCTCTCGGTATACATGACCAGAGAGAAGCTTCATGTATATGTAAAATTATTATTACAAGATTAGGAAAAAGTGCACCTTTTTGAACCCAGACAATATGTAAAACCCTTCATCAAACATGAACGTGCTAAAGCTTCAAAACAGAAAAGATGTATAAGTTCTGTCAGTAGTAAAAACCCACTCTACTCTCTTTCCCTGTATGCAGAAAACAGCTGAGTAACCTTTATAGAAAACACTCTAAAAACCTTCAGGCGTAGGCAAACAAGTACTGTGGAAAATTTCAACCCAAAGAGTTAACGTTTAGCAGGTTTATATAAGCAAGTGAAAGAAGGTTTTATAATAGTTTTAGGCAATTTTAATTGTAGAAATCCCTCCCAACTCTGCCAATAAGACATTAATGCACACTGCATCAAATTTTCCTTTGAGTTAATAGTTACACCAAATTTACATCAGTGTAACTAAAAGCAGAACTTGGCCCTCCAAATATGATAAAGTACTCTGGGATCTTGTTAGGGAATGTCATTTATTATATATTTGGACATAGCCCAGCAAAATAGGGCCTAATTTGGTTGTGGTCTTTTAGCGTGACTGCAATATAAATGTTGTTGTTTAGTAGTAGTAATAATAATTATAATAGAGTGTTAAAGAATTGTAACCTATTATTATTGTCTCCTTAGCGTGTGGTGAAGAGAAATACATATTTGGAAAGAACTTGTATTTTCTGGCAGTTTTGCTATCAGGAACTATTAATTTAGAGGAACCTTTGAGGCTGCATTTTATAGATACAGTTCTCTGCTGTCTAAAGGCACAAACAGTTTACCTTTGTAAAACAATACCAATTCTCTCATTTCCCTCTAAAATCTAATGATGGAACAAGACACTGATGACTGGAAAAGATGTTTTGTAGAGAGCAAACTGATTAAAGCCTCTGGCAAATGGGCGCAGCAATAGCATATTAAAGCATCTTGACTTGTTCACTGTAGTCTCATGGTTTAAAAAAATATAAATTGCTCCTTGTCATTGACAAGGAGTGGTGATCCCAAAATAAACCTAGACTGTTGATTTAAGAGTAGGACTCAGGGCTCCTAGCATTTTCTATTACTCTAATGAAAGGTAACATTTTTTGTAGAATGTGAAGGTCTCTCTGTTTTCATTGGCTAAGTCTAAAAGAACTCTTTTTTTAAGGGACTCATTCAATGAATTTATTTAACATGGTTTACCAATATTTACAAACTCAGCATGGAAAAGCCATCAGAATGATGCTAGGTCATGGGTCCTGAATGAAGCCATCATCAAGGATTAATAAACTGTGACAGCTGCCCAAAAGCTTTCATTTTTATTTAAACATCAGATTGCAGGTCAAAATGCAGTGTAGTCTTAGTTGAAACTAGCCCAGAGAGCATGGCAAGAGTCAGAACAGACAACAGATGACAGTAGTCATCGTTAGGAAAAAAATTCCAATCTGGAGCAGTAAATCTTAAGGACAGATGCAGCAACTCTTGGAGAGATACTAGAAATTGTTCAATATAAGAAGTTCTCTTCACTTTGTGAATACCTGCATAAAATGTATTATCTTGCAAAAAGGTATACGGAATTCACTTTTTTCCCAGAACATATCATGTAAATTAATAATTTAAATATTTTTCTCTCCTCTTTAAGATCTGTATAGATTTTCCCTTATAATTGAGAAGCACTCTTTTCCTATTCTTCTTAATCTAAAACTCATTTTCAGAACTTTGTCTGAAACTACTGATATATAGTCAATGTTTTAAAATCGAAATTCAAATGTTCAGACAGATAGAGTAGCACTAAGCTTATCTATTGCAACACTGACTTTCTGTACTTTTCTGTTGGGTAGGAAGTTTATCAGACTGCATAGCAAAATCCTTTCAAGCTAAACAGTTATGCAAGTATAACTGAATATTAAAGGAATAGTTCAAAGTCAGAACAGAATGGTCGATGGGGAATATGGGCTTTTAGAAAACCCTTTTATTAAGACAACTGTTTTTCCTATATGCTTGTATGATTCAACTTATATCTGAAGGAATAAAGTTTTTTATTTTATCTTCTAACAAAATAACAGAGTTCAGGCTCTTGATCTACGTTAAACATTTTCAGAGACCATAACAGACCTAGAGTTTAGCAGTCCTTTATGGAAGAGTGCTATAAAATTTAATAAAGATAAAACTAATACAGTTGTTACAGAAGTGACTCAAAAAATATACAGAGTATGTAACAGGATTTATTTTGATCCAGGCTTTAGAATTTTATAGCAAGGATAAAAGTTTTATTAAACTACATATAAAAAATAATTGTTAAATAAATTCTGTAGGACACTCCATTAGGATGCAAATGCATTCTGAACTAATAACTCTCTTTTTGAACTCTTATAATTGTTCATAAGGACTTTAATTTTCTAGTTCTTTCTTCCTGTAGTCTTCAAACAATAAATTATTTGTACTCACCCCCTTTTCAATGCTCCCTGTTTGGCAAAGAGTACCTTCAGCTGCTGGAATGCTGTTGGTAACACAGTGGTTACTTTTGCTGAGGCACCAGAGCTCTCTACACACTTCCTAGGAAAGAAGGCAGACATAAGTTGATCAGAATAACAGCCTAAAATTGCTTCCACTCCACACATATACACAAATTTGTTTTGAACAGAGACTATAAGAATTGGGCTGGAGATAAATCTATAGATGGTTGTAAAACACTCTGGAGCAATTTCAAAGGTACAATATTTTACCTAAGAATATTCTGCCAAAAACATATTTCTATTTTCTATCTTTAAGCATTTTTGAAAATTGGAAGGACACAGTTTTTTTAAATGGTCTTATGATAGTCATTACTACTGCATTTTATTTAACAGCTGTTTGAAATCATACCCTACACATAATTCTTGTACAGATTCTATGGCTGAACCTTGGTACAAACAGCAAAAAGGAAAAGACTGTGTGAGTAAATGAAAGTTAGTAGGTGTCCCCCCCCCAAAATTCATTCTTTCTCTGAGGAAATGAATGAGTATCTGGCACCTAGGCTATCTTTTCTATACATATCAACAGGAGCAAATGTTAAGTTTTACCCTAAGATTCATGTTTCTTGCATTGTACTGCATATAGAAAAGGATTTATTTATACATTATTCACTAGCAGCTGCAGTAACAGTTACACAGCACAAGCTTTTCTTGAATATTGGAAAATTTTTTCCAAGTTTGAAATCACCTGGTGCCATTCTTGCAGGATTGATATCTACAATGCTTTTAGTTTCACGACTGCTAGAAGCGAGATATCTTTTCAAAAATCCATTAAAAACATACCATATTAGAATGGTCTGAAATGATGAGGCATGAGTACTGATGATTTCTGGAGTTTCCATCCAATGTTTGACAATTAGGCCTTTGCTATTACATTATATTTTTATCCACCAACTCCCATTTGGTGGGTGGCTATACGAAAACTTGAGCAACTTGCGGAATAAACTGACATTCTTGAGCCTCTTTTAAGGAGAAGTATTGCCACATGTAAAAGCACACCTGCAGCCAATGTAGACTATCTTACTTTTCAAATTAGAATTCTTCATTGAAGAAAAGTAAACAGTATAAATATTTACTTACTTAAAACTCTGACTAAAGCGCTTGCTTTTGCCACTCAGCTGATAACACTTTCGGATTAAGATACACATTCATAAATAAACATATTGGTTAAAATATCAAATAGAACAGGGAAAACACAGAAGATACAGCACAAAGATTCTTGAAAAAAATCTCTTTAAATAGATTACAAATTTCACAACCATTAAGTTGTTAAAATTCAACACTAAATCAAATTCACATCAAAACCAACTATGAATCTAAACTTCAATCAATGGAATAATAAAATCATTAAGGTTGGAAAAGACCTCCAAGATCATCAAGCCCAACTGTCAACCCAACACCACCATGCTTCCTAAACCATGTCCCAAAGGGTCGCATCTATACATTTTTTTGAACATCTCCAGGGAAGGTGACTCCACCACCTCCCTGGGCAGCCTGTTCCAATGCCTGACCACTCTTTCAGTAAAGAATTTTTTCCTAATATCCAATCTAAACCTCCCCAAATGCAATTTGAGGCCATTTCTTCTCATCCTATCACTAGTAACTTGGGAGAAGAGCCCAACACCTACCTCACTACAACTTCCTTTCAGGTAGTTGTAGAGAGCGATAAGGTCTCCCCTCAGCCTCCTCTTCTCCAGACTAAACAACCCCAGTTCCCTCAACCTCTCCACATAAGACCTGCTCTCCAGACCCTTCATCAGCTTCATTGCCCTTCTCTGGACATGTTCTAGCAACTCAATGTCCTTCTTGTAGTGAGAGGCCCAAAACTAAACACAGTATTCAAGGTGCAGCCTTACCAGTGCCGAGTACAGGGGCATGATCACTTCCCTACTCCTGCTGGCCACACTATTCCTGATACAAGCCAGGATGCTGTTGGCTGCCTTGGCTACCTGGGCACACTGCTGGCTCATGTTTAGCCAGCTGCCAGCCAGCACCCCCATGTCCTTTTCTGCTGGTCATATTTCCAGCCACTCTTCTCCAAGCCTGTAGCATTGCATGGAGTTGTTGTGACCCAGTTGGAGGACCTGGCACATGGCCTTATCATACAGTGTCCTGAGTTGGAAGGAACCCACAAGGATCATCAAGTCCAACTCCTGTCCCTGCACAGGACAACCCCAAATTTGCACCATATCTCTGAGGGTGTTGCCCAAGTGCTTCCTGAATAGTGTCAGGCTTAGTGCTGTGACTACCTCCCTGGGGAGCCTGTTCCAGTGCTCCACCCTCTGGGTGAAGAACCTTTTCCTAATATCCAACCTAAACCTCCCCTGGCACATATTCCTGCCATTCCCTCGGGTCCTATCATTGGTTAATAGAGAGACCAATCAGCGCCTGCCTCTCCTCCTCCCCTTGTGAGGAAGCTGTAGACTGCGATGAGGTTTCTCCTCTAAAGTCTTCACCAACTTCGTAGTCCTCCTCGGGACACTCTGTAGTAGCTTTATATCCTTAATGTACTGTGGTTACCAAAACTGCACACACTACTTAAGGTGAGGACGCACCACTAGTAGAGTGGGGCAATCACCTCCCTTGACCAGATAGCAATACAGTGCTTGATGCACCCCAGGACACGATTGGCCCTCTTTTCTGCCAGGGCACACTGTTGGCTCGTGTACAACTTGCCATCAACCAGAACCCCCAGGTCCCTCTCTGCAGAGCTGCTCTCCAGCCTCTCGTTCCCCAGTCTGTATGTACGTCCAGGGTTGCCGTGCCCCAGGTATAAAATCCGGCACTTGCCTTTGTTGAACTTCATATGGTTGCTTAAACCTCACAACCTTTCCTTGTTAAACCTCATACAGTTGGCCGCAGCCCATGGATCCAGCCTGTCCAGATCCCTCTGTAGAGCCTTCCTACCCTTGAGCAGATCAACATTCCACCCTAACTTGGTGTCATCTGCATACTTACAGAGGGTGCACGCGATCCCCTCATCCAGATCATTGATAAAGATATTAAACAAGACTGGCCCCAACACTGAGCCCTGGGGAATCCCGCTCGTGACTAGCCGCCAACTGGATTTAGCTCCATTCACCACAACTGTCTAGGCTCGGCCATCCAGCCAGTTTTTAACCCAGTGAAGAGGACATCTGTCCAAGCCATGAGCTGCTAGCTTTTCTAGGAGGATGCTGTGGGAGACAGTGTCAAAGGCTTTGCTAAACTTCAGGTAGACAACATCCACAGGCTTTCCCTCATCCACTAGCCGGGTCACCCTGTCATAGAAGGAGATCAGGTTGGTCAGGCAGGACCTGCCTTTCATGAAGCCATGCTGGCTGGGCCTGATCCCCTGGTTGTCCTGCACATGCCTGGTGAGTGCACTCAAGATGAATTTCTCCATAGTCTTCCCCGGTACCGAGGTCAGGCTGACTAGCCTGTAGTTCCCCGGATCCTCTTTCCAGCCCTTTTTGTAGATGGGTGTCACATTGGCAAGCCTCCAGTCATCTGGGACCTCCCCTGTTAACCAGGACTGCTGATAAATGATGGAGAGTGGCTTGGCGAGCTCCTCTGCCAGCTCCCTCAGTACTCTCGGGTGGATCCCATATGGCCCTGTAGACTTGTGGGTGTCCAGGTGGAGCAGCAGGTTGTAAATTGCTTCCTCCTGGATTATGGGGGGTTTATTCTGCTCTCCGTCCCTGTCTTCCAGCTCAGGGGGCTGAATACCCTGGGGTCTTACTGTTAAAGACCGAGGCAAAGAAGGCATTAAGTACCTGAGCCTTTTCCTCATCCTTGGTGGCAATGTTCCCCTCCGCATCCAGTAAAGGATGGAAACCCTCCTTGGCTCTCTTTTTGTTGTTAATGTATTTGTAAAAACATTTTTTTAATCGCTTACAACAGCAGCAAGATTGAGTTCTAGCTGGTCTTTTGCCTAATTTTTCTCTCTGCATGGCCTAATGAGATCCCTGTAGTCTTCCTGAGCTGCCTGCCCCTTCTTCCAAAAGCAGTAGACTCTCCTTTTTTTCCTGAGTGCCAGGAAAAGCTCCCTGTTCATCCAGGCTGGTTGTCTTCCCCGCTGGTTCATCTTGCAGCACATGGGGTCAGCCTGCTCCTGTGCCTGCAAGACTTCCTTCTTGAAGAATGCCCAGCCTTCCTGGTCCCCTTTGCCCTTCAGGACTTCATCCCAGGGGACTCTCCCAACCAGTGTCCTGAACAGGCTAAAGTGCCTTCCAGAAGTCCATGGTAGTGTTTTTGCTGATCCCCCTTCTTACTTAACCAAGAATCAAGAACTCTATCATATCATGGTCGCTGAGCCCAAGATGGCCTCCAACCACCACATCTCCCACCAGTCCTTCTCTGTTTGTAAACAGGAGGTCACGTGAGGCACCTCCCCTGGTAGGCTCAGCCGCCTTGTCAGGAAGTTATCATCTTCCACACACTCCAGGAACCTCCTAGACTGTTTCCTCTCTGCTGTGTTGTATTTCCAGCAGATGTCCGGTAAGATGAAGTCCCCTACAAGAACAAGGGCTAGCGATTGTGAGACTTCTACTAGCTGCTTGTAGAATGCGTCATCTACCTCTTCATTCTGGTTGAGTGGTCTATAACAGACCCCCCGCAGGATATCTATCTGCCTTGTTGGCCTTCCCCCTCATCCCTACCCATAGGCACTCAACCTTATCACCACAATCATTGAGCTTTATACAATCAAAACTCTCCCTAACATACAATATTGATTTTAAAGTGAAAACCTAAAATTAGTTGCTTTCAGAGACAGTATGAGGTGCTCCTATCCTAATCCTGCCTTATATATATTTTTAATCTAATTTACTTGCTCATTTTGTTTGAGCAAAATTAATCTAATTTATTTACTTGTTTCATGTGTGGTTTATATTGAAAATTGCAATTAGAAGTGTCAGACTGTGATGATTCTACTTCTGACTCTGTGTTTATTTTGCATCTGATCAAGTTCAAATGTTTAAATAAATAGCTGTGCTGACTGTGAAGTTTGGTTCAACGTTCTGAAAAGCCAAAAATTCAACTGCATTAAGGAACAAAGATTTCAACCATTACAATCTAGACAGAAGCAAAAAAATAAGATCTGGATAACAGTCTGGAATTTTAAAACATCTATATTTCAGGGTGATTTCAATCCAGAATTCTGGTTTGTGCTCCAGGGTTTCAGAATTTCACTTTTGATATGCCTACACAAGTATACGTAATAATTTAAACATGTATTCCATTGCCAGGCTAACATATCCACAAATGAGAGTATTTAACAATTTCCTTCCAATAGGAAATGCATTCTTTGTAGCACTAGACTCCTCCAAATTCACTGAACTAACATCTCCCAGACACTGTAATTCCAAACAAATCATCAGCTGAACTGTGTGAATTAATGGATACAGCACTTCAAAACTATTTTAGTCATTCATCTGTTTGCAGGAGGATTAGAAGCATGTCAGCTCATCTCCCTACTCCATAAAATGAGAAAAATAGTTTCCTTCTTCCTAAATTGCTTTGGGAGATAGAATGAAAAGTAATACAACAAAACTAAATATCATTACTGACATAGTCTGGTAGTCCTTATTCAGACCTTAATTTCAGCAGGAGTTTGCCTCAGTAAATCCCTAAAGACAAAATGAAAGTAATGTAAAATTACTATGGGCTGTATCATGCTATTAATATTTGAGAAAAAAAACTCTGCTTAAATCAGAAAGACGTTCTGTCCAAGACAGACATACAATATCCCAAAATCAACAGAATATTTCCTTATGGAAAACTATGCGAAACACAGAGGACTTATTAACTAAAACAACACAATGTATCAATTTGTAGAAATATTTTATACTAAAAGCAAGAATGAAAGAATGTATTTTTGTAATTTCTTTTAAACATAGCCACACTTATTTAAAAAGTTTTTTATTTTCCCCTGCTGCTTTGCATTTAAAAGAGTAGAATTTGAAGTACATTCTCCATCAGCCTGTACATGAAATGAATAATAACATTAATAGTAATTTGAAAACAAATAAGATATCTAAAAAGAAGTGGAAAAGCCATCTCTGCTCTTATTTCATTAAATGAAAATAGAATTATACCAAGTACTGCTATGGCTGTATCTTCTTTATTTTCAGCTGATTTTGGAAAGTTAACAGAGAAATAAAGCTTTCTATTCTCCAGCTCAACCCTATACCCGGTACTACCTTAGTCCCATAGTTACTGATTTGAGATATTTCCTTATTACCACTATCCCATCAGTAACATCTCAAAGCAGCTGTTTTTAATAAGCCAGCCTTAAAACCATATGAGGAACTGCCCTGGAAAGGTCAGGTCTAAAATCACTAGTAGAAAGTATACTGCTTTTTTTTTTCACACACTAACATGCATGCATGCATGCATATCCACCTACCCACAAACATAAGGTGACCCTTTATGGTAGCCTTTTCTATATTGGTGGACATAGGATGAAGCTAACATATCTTTTTGCCAACATTAAATTTGTGTGAATAATTTACTGAAACTAAGAGAAAGAAACATAATCTGAAAAGTAATCAATGACCTCAAGGTCAGTCTCCAAGTGTGTGAATTTAATAACTATTAATTTGTAAAGTAGACAAGGGAAAGTGTTTTAAAAATCCATGAAACAAATTGAAGCTGAGGCCTTTCACAAGATCAAGACAAGATAGATGACAACCTGTAACAGTGTATCTTAGGGCTCCATGACTTCAGTTTGGAATTCAGATGCTTGTATTTGCAGTAAATTAAACAAAGCTGAACCATCTAGAGAAAAAAACAGCAAATCAAATTATCCTCCTTTTGCCTAAGTGTTATCAATGATGGAGCCTCTTTCTGTTGTGTCATGCAGAGTTACACGTAGGCATTTCAAATTATCACAGAATCACAGAATCACAGGTTGGAAGGGACCTCAGGGATCATCTAGTCCAACCTTTCCGGGAAGAGCACAGTCTAGACAAGATGGCCCAGCACCCTGTCCAGACAACTCTTGAAGGTGTCCAACGTGGCCGAGTCAATCACTTCCCTGGGGAGATTATTCCAATGGTTGACTGTCCTCACTGTGAAAAATTTCCCTATCATGTCCAATCAGAATCTCCCCAAGAGCAATTTGTGTCCATTCCCCTTGTCCTCTCCATGTGACTCCGTGTAAAAAGGGAGTCTCCATCTTCTTTGTAGCTACCCCTTAAGTACTGGTACACGGATATGAGATCCCCTCTGTAACATCTAAGCATCCTATATCGTAATCATCATAAATGGTAACAATACAGCACAATGAAAACTCAGTAATATGAGCAAAAATCAAATTGCTGTGGTGTTCTTCATGTTTTCAACACTAATGACAGCCTCCAACAAGAGTTAGCCATTTGGCCCATAATTTAAAAAAAAAAGATGGGAAATACATTCACAATGCACATTAAGCTATGATAATTTGGGAATGTTCTTTTTTTAAATAAAATTTTAAAATGTTAATTAGGATTTTATGTTACTTCAGCATGTTTCATCTATAATATGCTGCACCTCTTGATGAGCATTTGCTAAAACAGAGCATAAAAATAACTAGTTTGAATTGTAACTAATAATTCCAATCTGAAAAGCATCAACCTAGAGTATTTTCAGCCTCATTGCTGAAACACTGATGGCAACACGATTAAAATTAGAAGGCTGGTTATAATTATGGGTGAACTTCAGAGGGTTCAAAGTTTAGTTCAGAAGCGCTCCCCAAAAGTAACCATTTTAGTGCTCTGCTACAAAATGCTCATTAAGTGGTACAGCATGTTATGAAACACAACATGCTGAAAGAATGTGAAATAGAATCCGAAGCTTAGGATGTACATTCTTATTATGTTACCAGTGTTTTTTCCTAAATATTGGGTGCTTATGTGAACCTTCTGGAAACTACAGAAGCCCCACAAGATCAATCACCTCCAAGTAGCATCTTCCCTTTCAAACCCATGCAATCTATCCCATCTTTATTCCAACCACATTTCAGTATCTGGAATCTCATTACTGCTTCTACAATCATCTAATGCACTCCTCCTGCTTTGATTACTGGCTTCACCTTCCACTTTTTAAACAACTTTCATAAGATCCAGGTTATGTCTATATTTCTTGTGAGAGACAGAAGGGGGGAGAGGGGGAACGAAGCGAGGGAAATGGAGTTTGGAGACAAGACAGTCCTAGGAAAAAAGAAAGGGGACTAAAGCAACTTGTTAAAAAAAGATACAAAAAGGACTTTATACCACTTTAGGACTCAGAAAGAGGAAAACTTCTGGGATTTCCCTTGGATATACACCTCTTAATCTTACCAAAACAGGGAAAAAAAATCACTTTAAGAGTAAAGCTGAAAGCATTTCAAACATTCTTAATGACAACAATGATCCTGTAAGTCCTTACACAAGAAAAGCTCAAAAATTTAATAATTCTAAATGCAAAAGGCCCGCACAATAGTGATGAGTGTTTTTGCACTTGACAGGCAAACCGTTATGAAATAAAAAAATAATGGAAAGGTTTATAAAAATTACAAGAATATAATACGAGGATCTTCAATTCCTCTATTTGCCTACACATACTTTTAACACCAATTTGTGAGCAACATAATATAAATCAATCTGATAGAACTACTGTGCTGGTTTTAGCTGGGATAGAGTTAATTTTCTTCAAGGTGGTTAGTGTGGGGCTATGTTTTCAATTTGTACTGAAAACAGTGTTGATAATAGAGGGATGTTTTGGCTGTTGCTGAGTAGTGCTTGCATTAGCCAAGGACTTTTCCAGCTTCCCATGCTCTGACAGGTGCAGAAGAAGCTGGAAGGGGACACAGCCGGGACAGCTGACCCAAACTGACCAAAGGGATATCCCATACCATATGACGTCATGCTCAGTATATAAAGCTGGGGAAGAAGGAGGAAGGGGGGGACGACTGGAGTAATGGTATTTGTCTTCCCAAGTAACCATTATGCTTGATGGAGCCCTGCTTTCTTGGAGCTGGCTGGGCATCTGCCTGCTGATGGAAAGCGGTGAATGAATTCCTTGTTTTGCTTCGCTTGCATGCTATTGTGGTTTAGCCCCAGTTGGCAACTAAGCACCACACAGGAGCTCACTCACTCCCCCCACCCCAGTGGGATGGGGGAGAGAATCGGAAGGGTCAAAGAAATCAGAAAACTCGTGGGTTGAGATAAGAACACTTTAATAACTAAAATAAAACAGTGATAGTAATAGCAATAATAACAATAATATAATGAAAAGGAAAATAACTAGAGAGAGGGGTGAAACCTTGGGGGGGGAAAAACAAACAACAACTGATGCAACCGCTCACCACCCACCGACCGACGCTGCCGGTCCATGAGCCGTGCTCTCTCCTTCCCAGGGCCAGCGCCCCCTAGTTAATATACTGGGCATGACGTCATATGATATGGAATATCCCTTTGGTCAGTTTGAATCTGCTCTCTTAGCTGTGCCCCCTCCCCTCCCGGCTTCTTGTGCACCTGGCAGAGCATGGGAGACCAGAAAGGTCCTTGACTACTATAAGCACTGCTTAGCAACAACTAAAATATCAGTGTTATCAACATTTTCTCATACTAAGTCCAAAACACAGCACTATACCAGCTACAGTGAAGAAAATTAACTCTATCCATGCTAAAACCATGACATGCATGCAGCTTTTGCTTTACCTATTGATCTGTCTTTATCTCAACCCATGAGTTTTCTCACAGCATCACAGAATGGTAGGGGTTGGAAGGGACCTCCAGAGAACGTCTTGTCCAACCCCCCTGCTTGAGCAGGTACACCTAGAGCAGGGGGCAGAGGAACGCGTCCAGGTGCGTTTTGAATGTCTCTAGGGAAGGAGACTCCACAACCTCCCCGGGCAGCCTGTTCCACTGCTCTGTCACCCTCACAGTAAAGAAGTTTCTTCTCATGTTTAGGATTGAAAAAGTTTCTGAACTTTCAGGGGAACTGGCACACAAACAGAGCAAAGAACTGAGGCACACCTGACAATCAGCAGATAATTCACACTGCATCATTCTAGAAGATGTAGCATATCTAGTACCTGCATAAAAGAGTATGAACTAGCATTGTTCCTAATAATCTCAAAATATCCCACTGCAGTGACTCCAGTAAGACACTTGAAAGCATGTGTTACCTGTAAGAAAAAGCTATGTGTCAGTATTATATGGTGAAATGTCCACCATTACAATTTGGCTCACTGGAAGTCATAAATCTAACATTCTCCTGAATCTGAAAGTGTACCCTAAAAATGAAATATTTTAAGTATATTGAGACATTGCCTCTCAATTCTTTATGCAAAGTATGTTTCTTCACTGAAATTCTCTAAAATTGCCCCTATATCAGAGATGGTGGAAAGTATATTATAAAGAACAATGCACATGTGACATCAGAAGGATCACTGTCTTGCAAACATGTAGTCTTATTTTTTTTGCTCAAAGAGCTAAAGCATCTCTTTGAGTTCTTTTCTGACTTAACATGCTGAACGATATAGGAAAATCTGACCAATAGCCACAATGCTTTTGCTGGAACAGTTTTGTCCATAAGTGACTAAAAAGTTTAATTATGTCTAGTACTCACAACAGTATCAGTGCAACTACCAAAGAGCTCCTTCAAGGTCAAATAGGCTCCTTGTCAGTAAACACACATACACACAGAAAGGCAGATCCTTGCAGTCCCTTGAGTACTTTAGTTCTGATGCCTTAATGATTCAAACACCACTCCAGGTATTTAACTTCAAGTTCATAAGTGAGAAAGGCTTCGTGTACTTAAATGTGCAAAATTCTTTGCAGGATTAGGATGCAATTTATGATCAAAAGCAACAAACAGTTTAAAATAAACACGCAGAGGGAATGGATGAGGAAATATGGGAGAAAAGGCAATGAATACAGATGAACATCAAAGCTAGATGGTTGAAAGAGGTATTTTTTCGAAAGGTTAATAAGATATTAGGACAGAATTCCAAAGCAAAAAGAACATGAAGATTTTCCAAGTTGTTTTTTATGCCTAGGGATCTGCATGGCTATATAGGCATACTGCATAAATATATACTAGATATGATGAAACTTGCATGCTCTCTCTATATATTTATTTATATATATATGCATGCAGCATAGAATGAAATTTATACCAATTGGTTTTCAATCACAGACAATATTTTTATGGTTAGTTCCTTTCACCTATAGACAGATATTAAGGGTTTCTACTCCTGTGCTGGTTTTGGCTGGGCTAGAGTTAATTTTCTTTACTGTAGCTGGTGTAGTTCTGATGGCAAATTGATGTTTTAGTTGCTGTTAAGTAGCTGCTAAGTGTCACTAAGTAGCGCCTATAGTAGTTAGGGACCTTTCCAGCTTCCCATACTCTGCCAGTGCCCAAGAAGCAGGGAGCAGAGGGGCCACAGCCTAGACAGCTGACCCCAAATGGCCAATGGGATATTCCATATCATATGATGTCATCACCAGTATATTAACTGGGGGAGTTGGCGCAGAGTGGAGGCGGGACACCTCAGGGATTAGTGGTGTTGGGTCCACAGGTGGTGAGCGGTTGCAGCACTTCTTGCTTGTTTTGGTTGTTTATTCCCCCGTCCCTCCCCCACTCCGAGTTTCACCTCTTTCTGTTGTTTTTTTTTTTTCTTTTCATTATTATTGTTGTTGTTGTTATTATTGTTTTATTTCAATTATTAAACTATTCTTATGAAAAACCACGAGTTTTCTCACTTTTAACCTTCTGATTCTCTCCCCATCCTGCTGGTGGGGGAGTGAGCGAGCAGCTGGGTGGGGCTTAGCTGCCGGCTGAGGCTAAACCACAACAGACTCTTTTAGAGCTGAACATGGGGCTCGAAGAGTTTGAGAAAATAACAGATGCTGGCCACAGCACCATGCTCTCGGTTTTGCAGTACGTGTTAAAGATTGCTGTTATTTTGTGTACTCTGCTGTGTTCTGCAGTGATTAGTGATGTTTTGCTTAGGAGATATGTTATTCAAATGTAGGGGAATAGACAGGGATCGGCGACCGGAAGATTACAGGATGTGACGGAAAGATAGACTCCTCCCCATAGGAGTGGCAGGAACAGGAAGCACAAGAGCTATATAAGCGTGTGACGCAGCTAAATAGACGGACATTTTGCATCCATCATATTGATGTCTGTGCATCACTGTCCCCAGGGTGGGTAGAGCCCTGTGTCCCGGAGGTATGCGGTCCAAGATAAGTTCTCCCATAGAAGCGTACAGCTACAAGTGGTGACCCCGACGTGATTAGCGGGGAGGCTTGGCAAGTTCGCCGGGGGGAAAAGAGAGCTTGGGGCAGGCAGGGGCGGGACGGGGAGCCGCAGGTCGGCGGGCGCGCCATGGAATCAGTCGTAAAGGTACTGAAGGGATTGGGGAAGGAATATGGTACTTCGATTTCGAAGGCGCCTACCTCAAAGGCCATCCGATGGATGATTACGCAGGGGCTCATACGAAGTCCCGCAGACATATTTAATAAGGATAAGTGGGTGAGGATTAAAGAGGAGTTAGCCGAAAGGGCTATGATGGGAAAACCCCAGTACATACAGCTCTGGGGAAAGATACACCGATTACTATTGAAAGCTCGGGATGATCAGGAGACGTGGCGGCAGGCGCGGCTGTGCCTGCACGGTGCTACAGGCGACAGTAGCCCGGAAAGAGACCCAGGAGGTGCAGTGGGGACGCAGACAGGGGCAAGCATCGCGGGGGATGGGAAAGAAGGGGAGAGTTCGGACGGAGTAGCCTGGCCAGCGACTCAGTCTGAGGCTCCCAAGGAGGTGGATCGGGAAGCGGCGGTGTTCCCTGTTGAGCCAGCAGGGCCTTTAGAGTGCCCCCCCAGCCCCCGCATACCCCTGGGATGATTTGGCACAGACGCGGGAGGCCGCGCGCGGGGAGAGTGACGTGGCAGCGGACGCAGCGGGAGTGACGGAGCGGAAGGAGAAAGATGACCAGCGCCGGAAGCAGCGCCGGCAGCGGCACAGCCCTCTGCCCGACCCTCGAGACTGGCTCCCGGGGCAACCCTTGAGATGGGAGTCGGACGAGGAGGGGGATTGGGGTGCCTGGAGGGGAGGACAGGGGGAGTATAGAACAACTTCGAGTAGCAGCGAATCAGAAATTGGGGGAGAAACCGATGCCCATATGTGGGAAGAGAGAGCAGCTTGCCTGCGGCGCGCAAAAAAGAGGCACAAAACAGCAGAGACTCGGAGGACCAATCAGAAAGAGGGAGGAAAGGGACCGTCAAAAGGGGAGGTCCGGGGCGCTGCAGCTCCGGAGGGGTCCGCGGAGGACGTGCTGCGGCAGCTGCAGCAGGCTATGCGCGCACTAGGGGAAGTAACTCGGCGGCAGACAGGACTTTTAACGAAGGGTGCACCCCAGCGACAGTCAGTTGAGTTACCTAACTGGCGGCTGATAGCTAGAGATTGTAGCCTCGATGGAGTAAGGATAGAGATGCCCGGGATCTTCCCTGTCCGACTAGCTCCAGGAGGAGGAGTGGAGTGGACGCCGATAGATGCCAAGCTAGTGCGAACTTTATGGCGAGAAATTAAAGAAAAGGGGCTCGAAGTACCCAAGAATGGTGTAAAGCTTGGAATATTGTATTAAAACACGGCATTGCTTACAATAGCACAGGGCAGGCAATCGTAGAACGCGCTCATCGCACCTTGAAAGCAAAAATAATACAGCTTGGGGAGGGGGAGGGGTATAAGGGAGCTGTACCCATAGCAGCTCAGCAAACTATTTTAATGCGTGCATTATATTCGCTTAATCATGTTATACGCGGGCAGGAGCAAGTTACAGCAGTGGAGAAGCACTTTGGCAAAGCTCAAGCAAGCGAGCGCTATCCGCAGGTACGAGTAAGGTTCCCAGGCAGTGAGCAATGGGAGAGAGGATGTAAACTGAGATGCCTGGGGAGGGCCTACGCCGCGGTTGAGAATGAAGGGCGCATAGAATGGGTGCCTGCAAAGTGCGTGAAAGCAGAACTGTGCAAGGATGTACAATGAATAATCCCTTTCTGAGTTGTCTCTTTGCAGGGTCTGCTGACATGGATCCTCATGCTAGCCATACCATTGGGAAAAGAAATTAGCTCCTTGACAAGATCACAAGCAATATTGCAACGAGAGCGACACTGGGAAAGGGCGGCAAAAGAGAGATATGAACTGGAACTGGATAGTAATAATTGGGGGGATCTTGTTGTGTGTAGTAATCATGGTTACTTGTGGGCTACCATTGTTATGCTGTGTTATAAGACAAATCAAAGAGCGCCTGCGAGCGTTACATGAATATCGACCTGACCGCAATATGTATCCGCTTACGCAAGTAGCTTTGTAGAATTTTAGTAGCATGGGGAGGGGGAGATGTAGGGGAATAGACAGGGATCGGCGACCGGAAGATTACGGGATGTGACGGAAAGATAGACTCCTCCCCATAGGAGTGGCAGGAACAGGAACCGCAAGAGCTATATAAGCGTGTGACGCAGCTAAATAGACGGACATTTTGCATCCATCATATTGATGTCTGTGCATCACTGTCCCCAGGGTGGGTAGAGCCCTGTGTCCCGGAGATATGCGGCCCAAGATAAGTTCTCCCATAGAAGCGTACAGCTACATTCAAACACTGGCCTTCATCTTTATATGGCATTTGGATTTTGTATTGGAGCTGTTATTGTACTTTGGATACCACCTTGTTGAGGCAATTAGCAATTATACCTCCTCCTCGGAGAGACTTTATATGGAGGAAATACAGAATAGTACCTTTGCAACTTTGTTCTATGATGTCTGTGCCTTTGTTACAACAACCTTTTTGAATCATGAACATCCTTGGGTGGTTAAGGTGCACTTATTGTTAGTTTTTGGGCATGTTGTTTTGGTTTTGACTAAGCAACTTAAGAATATCACCCAGAAATCTGCCCCAAGGCTTGATAGTTACGAGTGGCAGGGCATGTGGGATAGCATGGGCAAATACCTAGGGCAGTGGGCACCCCCAGTGTTTTGGAGTTTCACCCCCGAACAAGTGCAGAATCCTGAAAAACTAGTAGAATATTTGAGAAAGTATGTTGTTATGCTGGGAGCTCCAGAGAGACACAGATAACTGCAAGGTGCTGGGGCCTGGCCCATGCATACCGAGCCCTGCTCAACAGTATTCAGGACACCCAAGGAGAAGTCCTCTGGAATGAAATGCAAAGCGACCGACACTGCGTCTACTCCAACCCTGGCGACAGTCTCTGCACCCACTTGAACCCCCAGGACAAGCACTGTGGCTACTCACACCCCAAGGACAGGCACTGCAGCTGAACCAGAGAATCAACCCGTACCAGTATCAGTTGCCCCTATACACAAGAAGAAACCTCGGAAGAGACAGTCAACTCAATTAGAAAGAGATGATGGAAGAGCAGGGCTATCACGAGGAGAGGAGGAGGAAGAGGAAGAACTCGTACAAGAAACGGAGACCACCCAATCTCTATCCTTGAGTGAGCTGAGAGATATGCAAAAAGATTTTGGAGGTTGTCTAGATAGACACATTGCCACCAGGGTGCTCCAATGCTGGGATAATGGGGCCAGTAGCCTGGAACTAGAGGGGAAAGAAGCCAAACAACTGGGATCCTTCTCTAGGGAAGGGGGCGTTGACAAAGCAATTGGGAAAAAACCACAAGCCCTCAGCCTCTGGAGGCGACTCCTGTCTGGAGTGAAGGAAAGGTATCCCTTTAAAGAAGATGTTACATATCGCCCAGGAAAATGGACAACTATGGAGAAAGGCATCCAGTATCTAAGGGAATTAGCTGTGCTTGAGGTGATTTATGGTGACTTGGATGATCAACGGTCATCCAAAGATCCAGATGAAGCTGAGTGCACACGACCCATGTGGCGGAAGTTTGTACGGAGTGCACAATTGTCCCATGTACACTCATTAGCAATACTGTCCTGGAAAGATGAAGGGGCACAAACAGTGCGGGATGTGATTGACAAACTCTGGGATTACAAAGCACATGTCTCTTCCTCCATCGTCTCGGCTCTGGAGAAACTATCCCAATAGGTTCAGCAATTCAAAGAAGATATGTCCTACTCCCCACCAGTACGGACCAGTATCTCAGCCATTAGGAGTAAGCGTCCTTTTCCTTAAAAGAAAGGAATTACACCACGGGCCACCCTATCATTTTACCTGTGTGACCACGGAGACGACATGAGGAAGTGCAATGGAAAATTCTACCTTGACCCTTGAGGCACAGGTACATGAGATGCAAGGGAAAAAAATCACTCAGGGGGGTTCTTCCAGGAGAGCTGCTGTTACAGTTTCCAGTAAGCAAGTCCCCAAACAGAAGAGCAGAAGCGCTGATTTTCTGATTTTAATAGACACACTTGTGATTCATATTTACAGGGAGTGATGAACACTATGATCAGGAATAGAGGGGCCCTGCCTCCAGCCAGGTGCAGGAAAGGGAAAACCGGGTTTATTGGACTGTGTGGATCCGATGGCCTGGCACGTCCGACCCACAGGAGTATAAGGCTTTAGTGGACACTGGTGTACAATGCACCCCAATGCCATCAAACTATAAAGGGGTAGAACCCATCAGCATTGCTGGAGTGACAGGGGGATCCCAAGAGCTAACTGTATTGGAGGCCGAAGTGAGCCTAACTGGGAAGGAGTGGCAAAAGCACCCCATTGTGACTGGCCCAGAGGCTCCGTGCATCCCTGGCATAGACTACCTCAGGAGAGGGTATTTCAAGGACCCAAAAGGGTACAGGTGGGCTTTTGGTGTAGCTGCCTTGGAGACAGAAGATGACGGAAAACCAGCGGGAGACAGGCACCATCCGATGATGATCATCAAGTCTCGTTTATTGGCAATTAGCAAATATCTTTTATACCGTTCGTAAATTAGCTCATACATATTGCAAAAGCATAGCTCATCCTTGGCTGGGAGGTAGATGCCAACTCCTCCCATGCTTATCTCTTGTGTTCAGCCTTGCAATTAGCAGTTACTTGTTTCTCACACTCCTTTACCGGTCAACAACAGCTGGGCCCAAGGTCGCTCCGACCCTGAGCCTGTCCTTCTACTTCAATGCCTGCTTTCTGCTAGCCGTTCCCGGGCTAGAGTTTCCCACATCTCCCCCTTTTTCTTTTGTTCCTTGAGAAAGGAACACGGCACTCATACTTCTTTCCATCATTTGTTGCATACATTGCGATATACAAGGGACACACATTAATATAATAATAAACAGTATAAATATTATTAATCCCATCTGCAAAATACTCTTGATCCCATTGCCAATGCCCCATCCATTAAACAAGCTGTTAAACCAATGCCATGGATCATCCTGTCTTACAGAGTCTACATCTAGTAATAAGTCAGATAATGCCTTTGATGTGGCATTTGTTTGCTTAACTAGCCAACACCCTAGCTTGTTTAATGTCGTGAGGCTTTGAGCAACACCAACTCCAGGAGCCAAGAAGGAAACAGCTATGATCTTTGTAGGATTCCAAGATTCAGCTGTAGAGTCACAGTTATCCTCAAACTTATGAGTGCTCCTTTTGCTTCTCATCTTTCTATGATGTTGATAAATCATTGAAGTGTTAGCGGTAAGAAACGTTAGGCGACCTATAGAGCAAGGCCCTCCCTTTATATGTGACGGGATGCCAGGCCAAGCCCGATCTCCACAAATTAAAAACAAACCTGCAGGTAGCGCAATAGGCATATTGTTAGAGCGTGATATATTTACAGAGGTATAGTTACATCAAGCAGTAGCATTAAGAGAGCCCGCAAGGGCAAGCTCTTGTGGTTCTGGGCCTACGGGGAGTACATCATCCCAGATATCATACTCAACAAACACCGAAGGGGCGTCACGCCACTTAAAGGGACGCTTCCGAGTTATATTATGCTGCTGTCGCAGCTCTGCTACGGACTGGGTAAAAGTCATAAAGGTTGCATTACTTAAAGGCACCCCAATAAGACATGTGATAAATGGGGAGTCGGGCGTTGCTAGGCTGGCACAAAAGCTAGTCGTATTCAATGATCTAGCTAGCGTGACCCAGATATTTTCTCGTGGGTCAAAAACGTTAGGCACAAGGGCAGTGCTACATACACTTAAAAGGGCTAATACCCATAATTTCTGTTCAGCAGAGCTCCTTATCAGTCCGCCTTGTATTCTCGGTCAAAACCAGACCAAACCTTGGGCGCTATGCACCCTCTGGGACCTTTGTTCCTCCTGGACCGTGGTTATTCACTGGTGAGTGCTGCACAGCGCTCCTCTGGGGTTCCTTCCGCTGATCCCAGCCGTTCGGGTGCCGCTTCGCCTGGTGCCGCGGTGGGCAGCTGTTTTGCGTCGCACTGTGTGGGGGAGGCGGCGGGTCTGGCACATCTAGCTGGAATCCATTGCGGCCCTGTAGGGGTAGAAACACAGAGATACCCCCTCCCCCAATATAAAACCTCCACAGGCCCTGACCATACACCCGTACGCGGGTCTTTGTATTTGACCCAAACGCGGGGTAACTCCCGTTCGTCCTTTTTCTGTCTATAGTGAACGATGACAGCAGGCACTCCCTCAGAGCCAAATACACACAAATAGTTTAGCACAAACAGTGCTTTTACCAGCCGCTCTTGCGGGTCTTTTATATCTGCATACTTTTGAACATAGGTTTTCAGCAACCCATTAGCTCGTTCCACTATTGCTTGACCCGTTGGGTTGTGAGGGATACCTGCAATGTGTTGTACTGACGCACCCACGCAGGAGGGTTATCGTGTTCTGCAAATAGGCATAAGTGATTTAATACAAACAAAACTTTTGCACAAACAAAACTTTTGCCATTCCAACACCCTTATCTTCTCCCCCTTTTTCTTTTTGCACTGAGTAAGTGCACCCAAAATGTGAGTAGAACCATGGAGTATGGTGAGATCGATGGGGAGATCGGGGTCCAGGCGGTCTACTGCTCTCTGGACGATCTCGGAGCTAAGACGTTGTATCATAGTGTGTTGTTCAGCAGTCGGTTGGACCGGTGCGGCAGGGTCAGTGCCCTTTAACATTGGGCGAAAAACTGAGAGTCACTGATGCGCCACCCAAGGTATTTCCATACCGGTGAACGTTGAACCTTCTCTGCTGCTATTACTAGGTCGTGTAGCTGGAGCTGTTGCTGTAAATATAATTCTTGCTGTGCTGAGAAAGGTTGTACTTGCGCAAACAAGATGTCATCCATGTAATGGTAAATTATAGTGTCCGGCCATTGCTGCCTCACTTCTTTCAATGCAGCATCTACAAAGAGTTGACACAGAGTAGGGCTATTCTGCATGCCTTGTGGCAATACTGTCCATTCGAAGCGTAAGTCAGGACCCTCTCTGTTGATTGCTGGTAACGTAAATGGAAACCGCTGGGTATCCTGAGGATGCAGCTTTGTAGTAAAAAAGCAGTCCTTTAAGTCGATAATTAGTAAATGCCAGTCAGTTGGTAGCATGGCTGGATTTGGAAGGCTAGGCTGTAAAGCCCCCATCGCTTGCATTTGCTGATTTACTGCCCGTAGATCATGTAACAGCTTGAGATGTCCTTGATCTAATTGTTGTTTTATTAATATACGGGCTTGTTGTAGACTTTCCCGTTTGAGCGGCCACTGCCCGACCCATACTGGCTCTTCTGTGAGCCATGTCAGTGGGATTGGGAAAGTCCATGTGGCAGTGACCCTCTTTGGTTACTGTTGAGAGTTTTTGGCTGGACCCAATGGGGCGAGAGCGGCACAAACTTGTTGCTGAACGTGTACCATTCCCTGCCCAACTTCCCTCAATGCTTCAACTAACATAGCTCGGGGGCCGGGAGGTACCTGACTCATGCGTTCAAGCATCACCTCAATGCCTGCGTCTAGGGGAAGTGTAATTAAAATGCTTTTAGCAGCATGGTTGGAGTTTTCCATAACACATTGACGCAGCAATGGGCCCTTCATAAAAATTTTCCAATCAAGAGGATTATGGTGTGCTAATAAATTTTGATTGTTAGCAGGGTCCGGTTGATAGATGACAGGGAAAGCCTGAGCTAACAAATCGGCAGTCTCTAGGTCCCCGTTCTGTAATGCCTCTAACCCGATTTTTCGCCAGTCAACCTGGCTGCGCACAGCAGGCACAGACCGGTGACTAGACAGCGTGCTCGGCTTATTTTCCTCCACCGGAGAGACTACATCACATAAATTTTCAATATCTTCACCTCCCTTTCCCAAGCTTATTCCTCCTCCGCTAGTTTCTACAGATGTAGATTTATCAGGGGCGGGAGGAGGGGGAACAAGGGGTTTTTGAGGTACGACAACTGGGATCCCCGAGAAGGGAGGAGAGAGATTGTCTAAGCCAATTCCAATCTTTCCAGCATTGGGGTCACAGTTGTCTAGCCGATCAGAGGCAGCTGTTGCTAATCTTTTTTCAGTTTTATATTTTTTCATACAGTTAATCACTTCCCGCCAAGGTTTCATTAACTTTTCCGCTGTCTTATCGTCATCTATCACCAAATCCCACAAACAATCACCATAGGCTCTCCCCTCCTCTACTTCAAAAATCGACTCCGGTTCTTTAAAAAACCCTTTCGCTTTACCCACTGCAACTAATCCTGACAAGTCTTTTAACTGACTTACTCCCCGCTTTTCTAAAAAGCGCTTTAATAATTTGAAAGCTACCTCGACCTCCATCGCCCGATGTGAGGAAAATCAGCGTCTTCGTACGGCTCTCGCTCCCGGGTTAGCTTCAACTGCGGAAAGCGGATCCCCTCTTGAATCCCGAGGTTGGATCCAGGCCGGAGGGTCGGGACGTATCAAAAATGATGCATAAATCGACTCCTCTTTGCCCCCTGGCCGCCGTCGGCCAGTGCATCTCCGTCTCTCGCTGCTGTATCCGAAATAGTCCTTTTCAGGTGTGGGTTACTAAAGTGTCCCTTCTCGCATCCCCAGCTTATGAGCAACGGTAGTTCTTTGCGTAGATCTATACCCTTAATGCTACGCCTTTCTAAGAGGGATGTAAAGAAATCATATGCTGCTTGCCTCTGCGTTGTGCTCGTCGGCACCGTTGCAGCTCCCAAGGTCTCGGCAGCACGTATCGGCTGAGCCCACCTATGTGGTCGCCCAGGGCACGCAGACTGAGCCCACCTATGTGGTCGCCCAGGGTACGCAGACCAGCTGCGCTGTCTGTTTTGCCGTCCCTCTGCTTGCAGGACCCGAACCCTACGCTGGACCGTCCGTGGTATCACGTCGGGGTCACCATTTGACGGAAAACCAGCGGAAGACAGGCACCATCCGATGATGATCAGCAAGTCTCGTTTATTGGCAATTAGCAAATATCTTTTATACCGTTCGTAAATTAGCTCATACCTATTTGCAAAAGCATAGCTCATCCTTGGCTGGGAGGTAGATGCCAACTCCTCCCATGCTTATCTCTTGTGTTCAGCCTTGCAATTAGCAGTTATTTGTTTCTCACACTCCTTTACCGGTCAACAACAGCTGGGCCCAAGGTCGCTCCGACCCTGAGCCTGTCCTTCTACTTCAATGCCCGCTTTCTGCTAGCCGTTCCCGGGCTAGAGTTTCCCACAGAAGAAAATTAAACAGCTGCCTACCTTGCCTGGCGTCTCAAAGGACCCTTCTGTTGTGGGGTTGCTGAAGGTCAAAGAACAATAGGCACCAATCGCCACCACAACAGTGCACCGGCAGCAATATTGCACCAACAGAGACTCCCTGATTCCCATCCATGAGCTCATTCGTTGACTGGAGGGCTAAATAGTCATCAGTAAGACCCGCTCACCCTTTAACAGTCCCATATGGGCAGTGCAGAATTCTAATGGAGACTAACAGTAGACTATTGTGGCCTGAAAGAAGTCACTCTGACACTGAGTGTTGCTGTGCCAGACATGCTAGAACTTCAGTACGAACCAAGTGGTATGCCACAACTGGTATGGCTAATGCATTCGTCTCAATCCCTCTGGCAGCAGAGCGCAGGCCACAGTTTGCTTTCACTTGGAGGGGCGTCCAGTACACCTGGAATCGACGGCCCCAGGGGTGGAAACAGCCCTACCATTTGCCATGGACTGATCCATAATGCATTGGAACAAGGTGGAGCTCCCAAAAACCTACAATACATTGATGACATCATCATGTGGGGCAACAGAGCACAAGAAGTTTTTGAGAAAGGGAAGAAAATAGTCGAAACCCTTCTGAAGGCCGGTTTTGCCATAAAAAAAATTCAAGTCAAGGGACCCGCACAGGATATTCTGTTTGAAGGAATAAAATGGCAAGATAGTTGTTGTCAGATTCCAATGGATGTGATCAACAAAAGATCAAAAAGGAAACACAAGCTTTTTTGGGTGTTGTGTGTTTCTGGAGAATGCATATTCCAGATTATAGTCTGATCGTAAGCCCTCTCTATCAAGTGACCCGGAAGAAGAATGATTTCAAATGGGGCCCTGGGCAATGACAGGCCTTTGAACAAATTAAACATGAGACAGTTCATACAGGAGACCTTGGGCCAGTCCGGGAAGGACAAGATGTAAAAAACGTGCTCTACACTGTAGCTGGGGAGAATGGTCCTACCTGGAGCCTCTGGCAGAAAGCACCAGGGCAGATCTGAGGTCGACCCCTAGGGTTTTGGAGTCGGGGATACAGAGGGTCCGAAGCCCGCTATACTCCAACTGAAAAAGAGATATTGGCAGCATATGAAGGAGTTCGAGCTGCTTCAGAAGTGAATGGTACTGAAGCACAGCTGCTCCTGGCACCCCGACTGCCAGTGCTGGGCTGGATGTTCAGAGGGAACATCCCCTCCACACACCATGCAACTGATGCTATGTGGAGGAAATGGGTTGCACTGATCACCCAGCGGGCTCGAGTAGGAAACCCCAGTTGCCCATGAATCTTGGAAGTGATCATGGACTGGCCAGAAGGCAAAGATTTTGAATTATCACCAGAGGAGGAGGTGACACGTGCTGAAGAAGCCCCACTGTATAACAAACTGCCAGAAGATGAGAACCAGTATGCCCTGTTCACTGACGGGTCCTGTCGCCTTGTGGGAAAGCATCGGAGATGGAAGGCTGCTGTATGGAGTCCTATACAACAAGTCACAGAAACTGCTGAAGGAGAAGGAGAATCGAGCCAGTTTGCAGAGGTAAAGGCCATCCAGCTGGCCCTTAGGCATTGCTGAATGGGAAAAGTGGCCAGTGCTCTATCTCTATACTGACACCTGGATGGTGGCAAATGCCTTGTGGGGCTGGCTGCAGCAGTGGAAGCAAAGCAACTGGCAGCGTAGAGGTAAACCCATCTGGGCCGTCACATTGTGGCAAGATATTGCTGCCCGGGTAGAGAACCTGGTTGTGAAAGTACATCATGGGGATGCTCATGTCCCCAAGAGTCAGGCCACTGAAGAATGTCGAAACAACCAGCAGGTGGATCAGGCTGCCAAGATTGAAGTGGCTGAGGTGGATCTGGACTGGCAACATAAGGGTGAACTATTTCTAGCTCGGTGGGCCCATGACACCTCAGGCCATCAAGGGAGAGATGCAACATACAGGTGGGCTCGTGATCAAGGGGTGGACTTGACTATGGATATTATTGCACAGGCTATCCACGAATGTGAAACATGCGCTGCAATCAAGGAAGTGAAGAGGGTAAAGCCTCTGTGGTATGGGGGGCGATGGCTGAAATATAAATATGTGGAGTGTGCTGGTTTTGGCTGAGAAGGGGTTAATTCTCCTCACCGTGGCGGGGTCGGTTACCTTTCCAGCTTCCCGCGCTCTGCCGTGTGGTGGGGGGTTGGGAGGGGCAGGGCCTTGTTAGGGGCAGCTGACCCCGACTGGCCAATGGCATGTTCATTCCATACCATGTGACACCATGACCACTCTTTTAAGGGGGGCAGTTTGCAGCTCGGGAGCGGCATGGCGTTGTGTTGGTGGGCAGTGAGTGGCTGCATCGTGTGTGGTTTTTTCCGTCGGTAATTCTCCTCTCCCCTCCCTTCCCCCTCCCGGGGTTCTCCTTTACATTGCATTTTTGTTGTTTCTTTTAATTTTAATTATTAAACTGTTCTTATCCCAACCCACGAGTGTTACTCTTCTGATTCTCTCCCCCGTCTACTGGTGGGGGAGTGAGCGAGTGACTGTGTGGGGCTGAGCTGCCGGCTAAACCACGACAGGGAGGCCTGGCAAACTGACTATATCACACTCCCACAAACCTGCCAAGGCAAGCGCCATGTGCTTACAATGGTAGAAACAACCACTGGCAGGCTGGAAACATTTCCCATGCCCCATGCTACTGTCCGGAACACTATCCTGGGTCTCAAAAAACAAGTCCTGTGGTGACATGGCACCCCAGAGAGAACTGAGTCAGATGACAAGGGGACTCATTTCCAGAATAACCTCATAGACACCTGGGACAAAGAGCATGGCATTGAGTGGGTGTATCACATCCCCTATCACGCACCATCCTCTGGGAAAATCGAAAGATTCAATGGACTATTAAAGACTACACTGAGAGCAATGGGTGGTTGGACATTTAAACACTGGGATACACATTTAGCAAAAGCCACCTGGTTAGTCAACACTAGGGGATCTGCCAATCAAGCTGGCTCTGCCCAATCAGAACCCTTCTGTACAGTGGAAGGGTATAAAGTCCCTGTAGTGCACGTAAAAAATATGCTGGGGAAAACAGTCTTGGTTATTCCTGCCTCAGGCAAAGGCAAACCTGTTCATTGGGTTGCTTTTTCTCAAGGACCTTGGTGTACTTGGTGGGTGATGAGGGAGGATGTATGAGTCCAGTGTGTGCCTCAAGGGGATTTGATTTTGGGTGAAAACAGCCAATGAACTGAATGGTATCCTGTTAATTGCTACATGATGTTGCATGTCATCACTACTATTGTTGCTATATGCCGTATCAATGTTATCATGGTGGGAATCTCCCAAATTAATACAAAAATGATCTTTCAGTTGAACCTAGCAAAGTGCAGCAGTAATGGAATGAGGACTGGCTTCAGCATGCAACAATACAACACCACACACCATCTCTCCGTCCTTGAAAGACTCGTACAATAGGATTGGGGCCCAAAGTCATGGACTAAATTAACTAAACAGACATTTCACGGATGTTTTACAGGGGTGGTCCATAGACTAGGGGAATGATAACTGAAATCTGTATATTCTGTTAAAGGATGAGAAGGTGGGTAGGGGTTATTGAAATTTTATTGGATAGTATGGGACCTGAGCATGACGTAAACGGTATTGAATAAAGGGGTGGCTACTGTCATGGTTTTAGCTGGGATACAGTTAATTTTCTTCACGGTAGCTGGCATAGTGCTGTGCTTTGGACTTAGTATGAAAACAATGTTGATAACACACTGATGTTTTGGTTGTTGCTGGGTAGTGCTTGTACTAATCAAGGACTTTCTTACCTTCCCATGCTCTGCCAGGTGCACAAGAAGCCGGGAGGGGAGGGGGCACAGCTAAGAGAGCGGATTCAAACTGGCCAAAGAGATATTCCATATCATGTAACATCATGCCCAGTATGTTAACTGCGGGGAGCTGGCCGGGGGAGGGAGGCAGCAATAGCGGCTTGGGCACCGGCAGCGTTGCTCGGCAGGTGGTGAGCAGTTGTATCGCTTGTGGTTTTGTTTTTTTCCCTTTTTCCCTTTTCCTTTTTATTATTTTATCATTATTGTTATTATCATAATCATTATTATCATTATTATTTTATTCTAATTATTAAACTGTTCTCATCTCAACCCACATTTTTTTTGTTTGTTTTTTTTTTTTTTCTTTTGCTCTTCTGATTCTCTTCCCCATCCCAGAGGGGTGTGGGGAGTTAGCAAGCACCTGTATGGTGTTTAGTTGCCAACTGAGGCTGAACCATGACAGTGAAATAATAAAACAACTATTTTAAGAGAAAAGTATCAATTCATTTATAGGATATTGGAACCTGAAACAATAAGAAGTATGGAATTGTAATGAACAGATCATGTTTGAGAAATCTGATTTTTTTAAAGATAGAATGCAAAATTAATAGAGGAAGGAGAATTTTGGCTCTTAGTATATTATTTAACACAGTATCCTATCCAATTGGTAAAATCTATTCATAATTGCAATGCATAGAAGAATGTTTATCCAAGGTGGCTTTGAAAAAATAACATCTACATTCTTGATTACAAAATATTATAAAAGATAATTTATTATTGGAGCTGCTATTTCCAGGGTTTTTTTAACTCTAGCTCAAATATCACCTAGTGCCTTCAGTAATGATTTTTAAATGAAATTCACAGATAGTAGCAATTCAAGTAGAGTTGCAAACACTGGCAGTGATAGAGAAGCATCTCAAAAGGTCTGAAGAGATTAGAACTATGGGAATAGATTCACCAGAGTACTATTCTGGCTTTATGCTAATATAACTACAATTTCAGTGGCATCCCCCAGACTTAAAAATGAAACTTAATAGTGAATCAAACCTGGGGAATGGAAAAGAATATTGAAAATGCTAACAGTAAAAAATAAAATAAATTAAAACATTTAAACATAAAGTAGAGGAGGCACAAGCTAAACTTTTTTTAACTGACAGTAAAAAATTGAAAGGTCACTGCATACATCTCAAGTAAAGAAACAAGAAAGTTTGTTCAGACTGAAATTTAAAACTGTTCAGGAACTTTATGAACAAATACTCAGCTCTATTACATTTGGAGCATAATACAAGCCACAGAATTTTACCATATTTCTTTCTCAAAAGCCATAAATAAGAAATGACTGCTTAGCTACCTGTGAAATTACATCTTCATCAATAGACATATTTTCAGGACAGTTATGAGTTCAAAATGGAGTTCAGAAGAGAGCAACAAACAGAAGCAAGATGAGACAGAGAAGAGCAGAACTGAACCAGTAAGAAACAAACTCCCAAATGCTACAAGAAAATACCTGAACAGTCAGAACTACCAAGCTGTGAAATAATCTCTCAGAAGAGATGCGAAAAACCTCTTTTTTGCCATAGTTAAAACTAGACTATATGACATACTAGAAAGCCTACTAATGGGAACAGTGTTGACTTGACAGAAATGATCAGCAATGATGAAACAAGTCTACCCTGTATTTTTTTTTTCTAATGCTAGTGTTAAATTAATACATATATATCTCTCCTGAGAAAATCAACTTAGATTGTGAGAAACCTGTACCACACATGCATGTAGGGTGACTTATTCAGTGTGCTTTAGTTTAGACACTCATCTTAAACACTCCAGTACATAAAACTGGGTGGGTGCATAGTTCACTGGGGTGATACAAAATGCCTTAACCTGATACAGAAACTGAGAAGTGTTTTCCTCTGAACAGCACCTAACAGCAACATGAAACATCTGTCTCTGCCCACTGACTCTATAGGGAACTCAAACACCTCTTCAGAACAATTCAGTGCTCCTGTACATTGTGTGGGAAGCTACATTTGAACCAATCTAAAGAAAATTTATTTGTCTGAATGGGTCCTTTCAGGTAAGATTCAGAATACAGCACCTTATTCTGAGGTTAGATCCCTGAAAGAGGAGGAGAAGCCCTGTTTGTTCTTAGTAGTCTAGTGGTTAGACCACTTGACTGGTTTAAGTCCATCTCCTAAAACAGTGTCTGAATTACTGAACAACCTTTATTTCTAAAAGGAACAATTGCACTGATGGCACTGAACCTACCAACCAACTACCATTTGCTCCCATAAAGCCTGTCTTACGCACATTTTTAAGAATTCTGTTATTAACATGTTCTCAGTGAACTAAGTTACATGTCTTCCACAAATTAAAATACATACAAAGGTTTAATTATGCATCATGTATACCAATGTATACGTTGATACAAGCACATTTTTGAGACTAACATATTTTGACTATTTTAATTCTTTCATATAGAAGTAAAATTTCAGGTAGAAATCTATTTCTGGATAAAAATCACCATGGAAGAATAGGCTAGCACAATTTTAAGGTAGTAATATAAAGATCTATACCATCCTCTCTTATGATCTTTATATTCTCACTAAAGGTACCAATGAACATTGATTAAAAAATCCCCCACAAGACTGCATTAAAAAAATCAGGAGAATGAAAGGTACAAGGAACAGGGCTAGAACCTTGTTCCTTTCATTCAATTCCCTCACATTAAGCATTTATTTAAAAAAGAATTACTTCCCATTATTCACAGACAAATTCAGCCCTTCTCTATTTCTCACCCTCAGATTAATTTAATAATAAAATATGATCAACACTTTAAAATGATTTGACTAGATTAAAAATGAGAACTGTAAGGTGGGGAATGTAGCAGAAGACATTTTTGCCATTACATAGGAAAAGGACTCTATAAAAGCTTTCAGTAACTTGCTATACTTCTGTCTGTTCATTCTAAAAATGTAAAGCATCAGAACAGGTCACTGTGTCTCTACTATTTATTCTGAAAGTTGTGAATCTTTGCAACAACTCATGATTTTTCTTGAGAGATTACTTACTCTAAAAAGCTGGTGATGGAATCCCGACTGCAGGCTGACCAAGAGAAAGGGTTGGTGTTCGCTGTAATATGAGCTGCCATTAGCTTTGCTGCTTCGTGACCTTTGGTCCCACAGGAATTTCCAATTCCATCATGATTCATACCAAAACTGCCCAAAAGAGGAGAGAAACCACCTATTATTCTTCTGCAGCATCAGACATCTCTTAAAACTTAACATGATTTTTACAGAAATTATGCTCGGACCTAAAAGAACATATTTAGTACAGAGAAATCTAAGTGGAGAATCAGGATCAGTTAAGTTCTGTTTAGTTTATTCAGATCTCAGAATACTGCGCAACTACGTAACTTTTTTTTCACGGACTTTAGAAAGCATTTTACTTATTTTCTAAAGTTTTTAAAGAAAATTTAACAGTGCTCTTGCAAGCACTCAGTCCTTATTTGGGTATTGTACCTGGATAAGGAATATACATTGTGGCACTGATGCTTGGATTAGTAAACAGGGACAAACAGGGAGTAGGTGATGTTGCTGTAACAGTACAGTATAGGCACACAGTAGCCAATGAGAGTTCAAGCAGAACATGGGTTTTGCAATTCCCAGGGCCATGCTGTGTGCTTGCTCCCTCTATGTATCCACTCACAGGGTGACTTGGAGCCCTTCTATTACTGCTCTCCTTTGTCATGGAACTTCAGAATGAACAATAAAAATCAGCAGAAAATACAGTAAGAAACCTCTAGGTGGCACTTGGCCAACAGAGATTTCCAGGCAACAAATTAACTTTCAGCAAAGATGATATGATTCTGGAAAAAGAAATACAGCAAAAGAATCCTTATGCCCTAGAAATCCTGTGCGACTGAAAGATACCTTTGGAGATACAGATGGCCAACATAATCATAAAATTAAAACTAGAAGTTAACTCACAGAAAATCTATTTTTAAAGCCTTTCATTATATGTATTAAACTATCTTAAATTATTACTTATTCCTAAACAATCAGCAACATATACCTCACTGGCCTGACATAAATGAAGCACTTGAAGAGTATATGCAAAACAATGACCTTTCTTAATAGCATATACTTTTTAAAAACTCGATTTTCTTACTCTACCTTTGATTAATTTCCTCTCAGTCACTTGGGGGGAACTTATTTCTTTAAATATTAACCTTTGGCCAAGTTAGTTCCTCCTTCCCAAACATGGTAAAAGGCTTATGAAATCAGAGGAATGGGTAGTGAGATACACAGGAGCCTTCCTGACCATGGGACAGAGAAGTAGTCAAAGGGAATTCCATAACTGAGCTTCTGCATACCCAGAGCAGTGAAACTGTCACTTCTTTACATGACATTTAAGAGGTCAGTCATTGGAGGCTTCTCTATTACAAATGCTAAAAAATCTGACTCCCTGATTTCTTATTCATCATTCAAGAATAAAATTTGTGTTGAGGCACTCCATTTTGATTTTCTAGAAACTTTTAGACTGACTGCCATAAGATAGATACAAATAGTGGTAGCTTAAAGGTTGACCATTTATCTACTGACAAGAGCATTTCATACCACTTTACTGAGAACAGTGATAGTGTTGTTATATTAATCTGAAGATATTGCTCCAGAACGTGGTATAAAAATACAAGACTTTCATGTGACTCTGAGCTTCAATACACTGGGTACTGTTTCACCTCTTCAGCCAATCATAACAAACTAAAAGCACAAGGTACTGCTAACCACTACTCCCAAAACCCATTAATTGCATGTATATAAGAAAAGGTACATCAGTGAATGATGGATGTTTCCTACAGGCTGGGGAAGGACTTAATCATCAAAAAAGCATCACTTCCATACCTATAGGATGCCTCCCTGTAGAATACCTACTCTGTAGCAATATCTGTGTGTATTTAGTTTAGTGTGTGATGCAGAAAGTCATATGCTATATTATACATGGGAAAGGTCTGACTGACACCTTAGATTATAATACCATCAAACAAAGAATACCCCCAGCATATAAAAAAATACAGCTTTAAAAATACTAATCTGAGCAATGTATGTGCTATAATGACGCTTTCAGATGAGTGTTAGTTATTATGATCAGTCTTCAATAGTGATATATATTTTGGGAGGGAGAGTTAGATGTCCAATGCAACAAACTGAAACAGAATTTTAAAATGAAAATAAGTACTTTATTGGCCTAGTTCTCAACTGCCATAATTTCCTAGAATTAGGAGTACCTCAAATGGAAACATTTCCTTTTGAATTACCTCTGTACAATTTTTTAAAATAGAAAAACTTAGTTTTTAAAAAACTCCATTAATTACTCCCTTTATAGAAATGGGCATTTGGGTATGTGGGAAAGAGTTGAATTGGATCATGTTGACTATTTCTGATATCCAAGCTTATCCCTAGTTAGTATATTCTCTTTGGCAAAGAAATGACATAGACTTCAATTCTCTAAGAAATTAATATCTTTTGGGACTATAAAAAAAAAGAAAAGAAAACCCAAAGTTTGTAGTTTAATAGCTTTCATTCTTCTATCCACTCTCCTTATGAAAAAGATGTTGTTGCTGATGGTGGCAGTGGTATGTCTGATAAAAAGCATGTGTATGAAGCTGCTATTCCTGATGCACACAGGAACTCAATGCCTTTTCATGAGCTAATGGTATTATAATTTTTTATAACTATTCATCCACTTAAATCATCTATTCCCTTCCAAGAAGGCTTTTCTACTTGCCGCTGCTTCTGAATTTAGGAGGAAACTGATCATTAGGTGCAAGTAATTTTTTCTGATGCTTGGAAAGGGGTTTTGCAATTACTGTCATCTTTTTCCAAAGATGGTACTGGCAGTATGCCATTACAGCCCAGTAATTTCATAGAATCATTGAATGGTTTAGGTTGGAAGGGACCTTTAGGGGTCATCTAGTCCAACCCCAGTTTGCACTCCTATGGCCAGGATTGCAGATGAAAACATGTTTCTGTCCAAAATAGCAGTTTTATTTCCACCAGAACATGTTGGTTATATTTGGTCATCATTACATTAAGGCTACATCTTTTACAAAAGCATGTTTGCAATTAGATTGGGGTGGAAAGGCAGGGAAGAAAGGAAGGAACATAAAATACTCCTCACAGAGCCACTGTTATAATTTACTGACCTTTTTCAAACTGACTAAACACATGCACACTGTATTTCTTTCACTGGCTTAAAGAGCCCGTTTAAAACTACTAATATAATTCTGGCTTTAAAAATACAGCCAGACAAGCAAGGAGAGTGAGACGTCTTCAGAGCTGACACAGGAGTTTTTCTGTGAAGTTACATTTCCATCTACCGTCTCAAGGCAAGATGTTTAGCCCAGCAGCTCTGAATCACTTTTTTTTCCAAGCATTATGGCTATCTCTTTTCCCAAGAGAGACCACATTACATTTAGGAAAGCAGCAGCACCAAGAAATTATAATTGAAACTCTTCTGCAATTTCTCTATATTTTGTATACTCCTTAAAAAAATGCTACAGCAGCAGCACATCTGACTAGTGTTCTGTGCCTGTTTCATTTACTAACATCTGCAATGGAACAGATATTTTTTCTTGGCGATCTTTTTCCTTATATGAGAAAAAAAATCTGAGGGAATTATTTGTAATACACATCCAACTTAAGATCTGACCTCAAAAATCACAGGGGAGATAACTGGTCTTAGCTGCGCTGAATAAGACAACAATAGATAACCAGAGACCCTGGAGTATAAACAGAGGGAAAGATGGGAATGTAAACTTCTCATCTACCCTTCCTTTATCTTGTGACAGAACAATACTACAGGTCCCTACAATTTCATTTCTGTTTAAGATGAGATTGCTGATTTGTTGTGTGGCTCTAAATTATAATAGCTACAGTTGCCAAAACACTTATTCCTGATGTATCTGAAATGACAGCAGTTATTTTTGTGAGACAGCCAGGATGCTTCCATCTTGATTTATTATCTAAACATTTAAGATTCAGAGAAGACAGATCCAAATCAATCTGAATACTCGTCAGTACTGCTCACAGAGGTTTATTTTGAATACCATGCCCTTTTATAGCACTGAAGTTATCTGAAATGTGCTACTCAGGTGTGTAGCTGTACGCTTCTACGGGAGAACTTATCTTGGGCCGCATACCTCCGGGACACAGGGCTCTGCCCGCCCTGGGGACAGTGATGCACAGACATCAACATGATGGATACAAAATGTCCGTTTATTTGGCTGCGTCACACGCTTATATAGCTCTTGCGCTTCCTGTTCCTGCCACTCCTATGGGGAGGAGTCTATCTTTCCGTTACAGCCCGTGATCTTCCGGTCGCCGATCCCTGTCTATTCCCCTACATCTCCCCCTCCCCATGCTACTAAAATTCTACGAAGCTACTTGCGTAAGCGGATACATATTGCGGTCAGGTCGATATTCATGTAACGCTCGCAGGCGCTCTTTGATTTGTCTTATAACACAGCATAACAATGGTAGCCCACAAGTAACCATGGTTACTACACACAACAAGATCCCCCCAATTATTACTATCCAGTCCCAGTTTATATCTCTCTTTTGCCGCCCTTTCCCAGTGTCACTCTCGTTGCAATATTGCTTGCGATCTTGTCAAGGAGCTCATTTCTTTTCCCAATGGTACGGCTAGCATGAGGATCCATGTCAGCAGACCCTGCAAAGAGACAACTCAGAAAGGGATTATTCACTGCACATCCTTGCACAGTTCTGCTTTCACACACTTTGCAGGCACCCATTCTATGCGCCCTTCATTCTCAACCGCGGCGTAGCCCCTCCCCAGGCATCTCAGTTTCCATCCTCTCTCCCATTGCTCACTGCCTGGGAACCTTACTCGTACCTGCGGATAGCGCTCGCCTGCTTGAGCTTTGCCAAAGTGCTTCTCCACTGCTGTAACTTGCTCCTGCCCGCGTATAAAATGATTAAGCGAATATAGCGCACGCATTAAAATAGTTTGCTGAGCTGCTACGGGTATAGTTCCCTTATACCCCTCCCCCTTCCCAAGCTGTATTATTTTTGCTTTCAAGGTGCGATGAGCGCGTTCTACTATTGCCTGCTCTGTGCTATTGTAAGCAATGCCGTGTTTCAATATAATATTCTAAGCCTTACACCATTCTTGGGTATTTCGAGCGCGAAAGCATGGGCCATTATCTGTTTTTATCTCGGTAGGCTTTCCAAGCCACGCCATCACCGTGGTCCAATGCGTAGTCAAGTGCGTTGCGGTCTGCTTCCGATGTTGAGTGGCCATGATGACTCCACTATAAGTATCAATCGTAACTGCCAGGTGCTTTCTGGGGGCCAACTGTGGGCATTCAGTAAAGTCAGTCTGCCAGATGGAATTTGCTTCCAGTCCTCGAGGGTTGACTCCTGCCTCTCACAATGGCGAGTGCTGACAGTAAGGACAGGTGGCTACTACTTCTCTTGCTGCTCTTATTGAGACGCCACACTCTTTTGCCAAGGCTTTAGCACTCAAGTGCAGTTGTTCATGCAGTTTCTTTGCCTCCGCCAAGGTCCAGACTCCCGCGGCTGCCTCATCAGTCATGCGATTCCCCTCAATCAGTGGTCCAGGCCCTGTCTGATGACTGCGAATGTGAATTACTGTCACCGTTGCTCCTCGTTGTGATAAAGCAACCTCTAGCATCAAGGCAATTTCTGTGTGTGGTACACCCTCTCGTTTCATGGACATGACTAACTTATACACATATAAGGAGTCTGTGCACACATTTATATGCCGATCTATATCCTTTCGCAGGGCTATCTCTAGCGCTTTCGCCTCCAGCCACTGCACACTTCTACCTTGCTCCTCATACGTCTGTCGCATCCAACTATTTTCTTCCTTCCACACTACCGCCGCTCTGTTTGTCTTTGAGGAAGCATCTGTGAAATATGTTGGTCCTGGGTGAGGGGTATCTAAAACTCTACTATCTACACTCAAATCTACTACTTTGGCTGTTTCGGCCCACTTCTGTACCGTGCCTGTGAGTATTTTCCCTGGGTATGAGTATACTGCTAATTGGATATCCTCTTCACTCTCTACTACTTTCTGCCATTTCTCCCCATTCCACGGCACTGTCAGCTTATCTGGCTCTTTCCTAAAAATTACCTTGCTTTCTCGTCGCAGCCGCTAAATCATTCCCCCGGCTACCTTAACTTTTGTGGAGAATGCATCCTTGGGAACCTTCTGATATACCCATCGCAGTGGTTTTTCTTCTCCTGCTCGTATTTGATATAGCAATCCTAACCCTCCACAGGCGGTCAGAACCCAACCTGCAATTAATTCCTCCTGGGGGTCCCACCGCCATACTCCTTCCTTTTGCATTCGACGTTCTATCACCTGCAACTGCTGGACTGCCTCAGCGTCTAAACTCCTGGGCTCCCATGGGTTGATCCCTTTCAGCAACGCATAGAAAGGTTGCATCTCCTCACCGGTGACGCGCACGAATGTCCGCAACCACTGCAGTGCTCCTACCAGCTTCTGGACATCGTGTAAATTTTTAACCTTAGGTGTAAGTTTAATAGGCTGAGCTCGTATGGAATCCCCTTCTATTCTAGCACCCAGAAATCCACACACTGGTCCTCGCTGTACTTTTGCCTCAGCTATCTTGAGGCCCTGTTCCGCAAGGCCCCTTTGGGCGTCTGAAAAGACCTGTTCACACAACGCCTCGGTGGGCGCAGCTATGAGGACGTCATCCATGTAGTGGATCATGTAGATTTGCTCCTGATACTGCTGCCTTACTTGCTGCAATGCAGAAGCTACATACCTCTGGCAGATCGCTGGAGAATTTTTCATCCCCTGCGGAAGTACTGTCCACTGCCATCTACTACCTGGTTCTGTGCGGTTCACTGCAGGCAGAGTAAAGGCAAATCTCTTTCTATCATCTGGATGTAGCGGAATGCTGAAGAAGCAGTCTTTGATATCTAAAATAATGACTTGCCATCCTCTTGGGACAGCACTCAGATCTGGTAGGCCAGGTTGGAGAGGCCCCATGTCCTCCATTTGCTGATTTACTGCTCTAAGATCATGCAGCATCTTCCATTGGTTTTTATCTTTCTTTCTTATAGCAAATATAGGGGTGTTCCACGGGCTCATCGAGGGCTCTAGGTGCCCTGCTTCGTGCTCTCGTTTTACTATAGCTCTTACAGCCTCTGTTTTCTCTGTTGTCAGGGGCCACTGCTCCACCCAGACGGGCTGTTCGGTTTTCCACACTAACTTGTGCTGATGAAGCCTCTCTGAGGCAGTGGCCCTTATGATAAATTTTTCAACCCGATCCCCATCTGGGCAAGGGCGTCTCGCCCTAACAAGGGGCTTGCTACCCCATCTGCTACTAATATGGTCACTACGGCCGTGAGGAGCTTCCCTGCGTCCTCGTCCATGACTTCGAGTTTCACAGGGCAAGTACTTGTTCTCGTCTGTTGTTCTCCTCCTACCCCTATTATACGTTTCCCCATGGCGAGGGGCCAAGTTGATGGCCACCGTTTGAGTGACATTATGGTGACATCTGCCCCGGTATCCACTAACATTCCCAGGCATATTCGTGCTGGGTAACTCGGTTCTTGCGGGGTAATCATCACTGCTGCCATGGGTCTCTCATCACAGCCTATGACCAAGGCCACGCGGGGGCTGTAACCTGCAAATCTTGCCCCCCTGCGTGACGGTTCACTCCCTCTTGGCTCGCTACGGTGGGCCAAGCTCCTGGCGTTGGCACCGTGATGGGGGTCATTTGACTCATAGGAGGCGCGAATCCCCTTCGCTTCGCCCTCCCTTGGCCGTTTCCCGGCCTCGTAGTTGGACAATCTCTTGCCAGGTGTCCTGGCTTCCCACACACCCAGCACCTCCCTACTGGGCGCGCTCCTCCTCCATTACGTCCTCCCCTTTCCGCTAGCGGGCACCCAGCTCTAAAGTGCCCTTGCCGGCCACACAAGTGACATATCGGCCCCACCCCGGCTGCTTGCACCATCGCCCTTTCTTCACTTCCACAGTCAGTGTTCTGGCAGACGTGCGCTCCCGCACCGCCATGCTGGTTCAACGCCTCCTGGCGCAAGACATGCCTGATGGTTTGGCCCAATGGCGCCCCTACCGCCAGGGTGCGGAGGATATCTTGTGTTTGCGGATTTGCCTGACTTCGGAGGCAATCCATAAGGACTGCCTCCCTGGCTGCTGATGGCAAGTCTGATTCCATAATAGCTTTTTGCAACCTATCACAAAACGTTGTAAATGGCTCTGCTAGACCTTGCTGTATCTTTTGCCAAGGTTCTGCTTTTTTCTCATACCTGCCCACTTCACTATACGCTTTGCGGGAACTCTCCGTTACCGCTTGTAGCTCCCTGCCCCTTAATTCTGCTGCTTGCAACTGCGAGGTTTCCAGCCCACGACTTCTGCCAGTGAGCCGGTCAAGGGTGGTCCCCCGCAGCGGGTGGCTCGGAATTGCCACCGCTTGCTGTACAAGGGCATGGCAAGCACTGTGCATTGCCTCCTTCCAAAGTATGTACATTGTGGGAGCTAATATTGCTTTCGCCAACTGCTTAGCATCAGAGGGGGTCAATGGCGCTGCATGCGCAGCGTCCAGCAGCAATCTTACTCCTTCATCTTTCAGCCCCTTTTCTTTAATTTCTTGCCATGAAGTTCGCACTAGTTTGGCATCTATCGGCGTCCACTCCACTCCTCCTCCTGGAGCTAATCGGACAGGGAAGATCCCGGGCATCTCTATCCTTACTCCATCGAGGCTACAATCTCTAGCTATCAGCCGCCAGTTAGGTAACTCAACTGATTGTCGCTGGGGTGCACCCCTCGTTAAAAATCCTGGCTGCAGCCGAGCTACTTCCCCTAGTGCGCGCATAAACTGCCGCAGCTGCCGCAGCACTTCCTCCGGAGACCCCTCCGGAGCTGCAGCGTCCCGGACCTCCCCTGTTGACGGTCCCTCTCCTCCCTCCTTCTGATTGGTCCTCCGAGTCCCTGCTGTTTTATGCGTCTTTTTTGCGCGCCGCAGGCAAGCTGCTCTCTCTTCCCACATATGGGCATCGGTTTCTCCCCCAATTTCTGATTCGCTGCTACTCGAAGTTGTTCTATACTCCCCCTGCCCTCCCCTCCAGGCACCCCAATCCCCCTCCTCGTCCGACTCCCATCTCAAGGGTTGCCCCGGGAGCCAGTCTCGAGGGTCGGGCAGAGGGCTGCGCCGCTGCCGGCGCTGCTTCCGGCGCCGGTCATCTTCCTCCTTCCGCTCCGTCACTCCCGCTGCGTCTACTGCCACGTCACCCTCCCCGCGCGCGGCCTCCCGCGCGCGTACCAAATCATCCCAGGGGTATGCGGGGGGGGACTCAAAAGGCCCTGTTGGCCCAACAGGGAACACCGCCACTTCCCGATCCACCTCTTTGGGAGCCTCAGACTGAGTCGCTGGCCAGGCTACTCCGTCCGAACTCTCCCCTTCTTTTCCATCCCCCGCGATGCTTGCCCCTGTCTGCGTCCCCACCGCCCCTCCTGGGTCTCTTTCCGGGCTACTGTCGCCCGTAACACCGTGCAGGCACCGCCGCGCCTGCCGCCACGTCTCCTGATCATCCCGAGCTTTCAATAGTAATCCGTGTATTTTTCCCCAGACCTGTATGTAGTGGGGTTTCCCCATCATAGCCCTTTCGGCTAACTCCTCTTTAATCCTCACCCACTTATCCGTATCAAATATGTCTGCGGGACCTCGTATGAGCCCCTGCGTGATCATCCATTGGATGGCCTTTGAGGTAGGCGTCTTCGATATCGAAGTACCATATTCCTTCCCCAATCCCTTCAGTACCTTCACGACTGAATCCATGGCGCGCCCGCCGACCTGCGGCTCCCCGTCCCGCCCCTGCGTGCCCCAAGCTCTCTTTCCCCCCGGCGAACCTGCCAAGCCTCCCCGCTAATCACGTCGGGGTCACCACTTGTAGCTGTACGCTTCTACGGGAGAACTTATCTTGGGCCGCATACCTCCGGGACACAGGGCTCTGCCCGCCCTGGGGACAGTGATGCACAGACATCAACATGATGGATACAAAATGTCCGTTTATTTGGCTGCGTCACACGCTTATATAGCTCTTGCGCTTCCTGTTCCTGCCACTCCTATGGGGAGGAGTCTATCTTTCCGTTACATCCCGTGATCTTCCGGTCGCCGATCCCTGTCTATTCCCCTACACAGGTGAAGTGGTTTTTTCCTCATTCATAAGCAATCAATTATCTCTGCTTTCCAATTGTAGTACTAATGATATGCATAACAAGCCATTTCCTAGCTTGTTATTTCTTGCCAAGTGCGATAGCATGGGCAAATCCCTAGGGCAGTGGGCACCCCCAGTGTTTTGGAGTTTCACCCCCGAACAAGTGCAGAATCCTGAAAAACTAGTAGAATATTTGGAGGAAGTATGTTGTTACACTGGGAACTCCAGAGAGACACAGATAACTGCAACATGCTGGGGTCTGGCCCATGCATACCGAGCCCTGCTCAACAGTATTCAGTGCCCCCAGGGGGAAGAGAATGTCTCTGTCTCTGGATTGAAATGCAAAGTGACTGGCACTGTAGTCGCTCCAGCCCTGACGACAGGCACTGCAGCCACTCAAACCCCCACAACAAGTACCGGATCTGGCTCAGAGAATCAACCTGTGCCAGTATCAGTTGCCCCCATACACAAGACGAAATACTGGAAGCGGACATCAACTCGTTTAGAACGGGATGATGAAGAACCAGGGCCATCACTTGGAGAGGAGGGAGAAGTCATAAATGAAATAGAGACCACCCGATCCCTGTCCTTGAGTGAGTTGCGAGCTACGCAAAAAGATTTCAGCCATCGTTCAGGTGAGCACATTGTCACCTGGCTGCTCCGATGCTGGGATAATGGGGCCAGTAGCCTGGAACTAGAGGGAAAAGAAGCCAAACAACTGGGATCCCTTTCTGGGGAAGGGGGTGTTGACAAAGCAATTGGGGGAAAAAACGCAAGCCCTCAGCCTCTGCAGGTGACTCCTGTCTGGAGTGGAGGAAAGGTATCCCTTTAAAGAAGATGTTACATATCACCCAGGAAAATGGACAACTATGGAGAAAGGCATCCAGTATCTAAGGGAATTAGCTGTGCTTGAGGTGATCTATGGTGACCTGGACGATCAACGGTCATCCAAAGATCCAGATGAAGCCGAGTGCACACGACCCATGTGGCAGAAGTTTGTCCAGAGCGCACCATCTTTACATGCAAACTCATTGGCAGTGATGTCCTGGAAAGATGACGAGACACCAACGGTGGCAGAGGTGATTGATAGACTCTGGGATTACGACACAAATATCTCTTCCTTGATCGTCTCTGCTGTGGAGAAACTATCCCAAGAGGTCCAGCAACTCAAAGAAGATCTGTCCTACTCCCCACCTCGACAGAGCAGTGTCTCAGCTGTTAGGAATAAGCGTCATTTGCCTCAAAGACGAGGATACACACCACGGGCCACCCTATGGTTCTACCTGCGTGACCACGGAGAGGACATCATGAGGTGGGATGACAAGCCTACCTCGACCCTAGAGGCACGGGTGCGTGAACTGCAAGGAAGAACAGTCACTCAGGGAGGCTCTTCCAGGAAAGCTGCTGCTCCAGTTTCCAGTGAGCCAGTCCCCAGACAGAGGAGTAGAAGCGCAGATTTTATTTCTAAGTGTGATAGAGGGACTCCTGATTCACATTTACAGGAAGTGAGTTGTGACTGCCATGATCAGGACTAGAGGGGTGCTGCCTCCAGCCAGGTGGAGGAAAGGGATAACTGGGCTTACTGGACTGTGTGGATCCGATGGCCTGGCACATCCGACCCACAGGAGTATAAAGCTTTAGTGGACACCGGCGCACAGTGCAGTTTAATGCCATCAAACTATATGGGGCAGAACCCATCAGCATTGCTGGAGTGACAGGGGGATCTCAAGAGCTAACTGTATTGGAGGCCGAAGTGAGCCTAACTGGGAATGAGTGGCAGAAGCACCCCACTGTGAGTGGCCCAGAGGCTCCGTGCATCCTTGGCATAGACTACCTCAGGAGAGGGAGGGTATTTCAAGGACCCAAAAGGGTACAGGTGGGCTTTTGGTGTAGCTGCCTTGGAGACGGAGGAAACTGAACAGCTGTCTACCTTGCATGGCCTCTCGAAGGACCCTTCTGTGGTGGGGTTGTTGAAGGTCAAAGAACAACAGGTGCCTATCACCACCACAACAGTGCACCGGCAGCAATATCGCACCCACCGAGACTCTCTGATCCCCATCCATGAACTCATTCACCAACTAAGGAGCCAAGGAGTCATCAGTAAGACCCACTCACCCTTTAACAGTCCCATATGGCCAGTGCGGATGTCTAATGGAGAGTGGAGGCTAACAGCAGACTATCGTGGCCTGAATGAAGTCACTCCACCGTTGAGTGCTGCTGTGCCAGACATGCTAGAACTTCAATACCAACTGGAGTCAAAGGCAGCCAAGTGGTATGCCACAACTGATATCGCTAATGCATTCTTCTCCATCCCTCTGGCAGCAGAGTGCAGGCCACAGTTTGCTTTCACTTGGAGGGGTGTCCAGTACACCTGGAATCGACAGCCCCAGGGGTGGAAACACAGTCCTACCATTTGCCATGGACTGATTCAGACTGTGCTGGAACAGGGAGAAGCTCCCGAACACCATCAATACATTGATAACATCATCGTGTGGGGCAATAGTCCAAATCCTTCTGAAAGCTGGTTTTGCAATATTGCACAAGAGATCCAGTTCTTAGGAATCAAATGGCAAGATGGACGTCGTCAGATTCCAATGGATGTGATCAACAAAATAGCAGCCATGTCTCCACCAACTAGCAAAAAGGAAACACAAGCTTTCTTGGGCGTTGTGGGTTTTTGGAGAATGCATATTCCAAATTGCAGTCTGATCGTAAGCCCTCTCTATCAAGTGACCAGGAAAAAGAATGATTTCAATTGGGGCCCTGAGCAACGACAGGCATTTAAACAGATTAAAGAGGCAATGCCAGAAAATGAGAAGCAGTATGCCCTGTTCACTGATGGGTCCTGTCGCCTTGTGGGAAAGCGCTGGAGATGGAAGGCTGCTGTATGGAGTCCTATACGGCAAGCCACAGAAACTGCTGAAAGAGAAGGAGAATCGAGCCAGTTTGCAGAGGTAAAGGCCATCCAGCTGGCCTTAGACATTGCTGAATGGGAAAAGTGGCCAGTGCTCTACCTCTGTACTGACTCCTGGATGGTGGCAAATGCCCTGTGGGGCTGGCTGCAGCAGTGGAAGCAAAGCAACTGGCAGCGTAGAGGTAAACCCATCTGGGCTGCCACATTGTGGCAAGATATTGCTGCCCGGGTAGAGAACCTGGTTGTGAAAGCACATCATGGGGATGCTCACGTCCCCAAGAGTCGGGCCACTGAAGAACATTGGAACAACCAGCAGGTGGATCAGGCTGCCAAGATTGAAGTGGCTGAGGTGGATCTGGACTGGCAACATAAGGGTGAACTATTTCTAGCTCGGTGGGCCCATGACACCTCAGGCCATCAAGGGAGAGATGCAACATACAGGTAGGCTCGTGATCGAGGGGTGGGCTTGACCATGGATGTTATTGCACAGGCTATCCACGAATGTGAAACATGCGCTGCAATCAAGCAAGCGAAGCGGGTAAAGCCTCTGTGGTATGGGGGACGATGGCTGAAATATAAATATGGGGAGGCCTGGCAAATTGACTATATCACACTCCCACAAACCTGCCAGGGCAAGCGCCATGTGCTTACAATGGTGGAAGCAACCACCGTCTGGCTGGAAACATATCCTTTGTCCCATGCCACTGCCCGGAACACTATCCTGGGTCTCGAAAAACAAGTCCTGTGGCGACATGGCACCCCAGAGAGAATTGAGTCAGACAACAGGACTCATTTCCAGAATAACCTCATAGACACCTGGGCCAAAGAGCACGGTATTGAGTGGGTGTATCACATCCCCTATCACGCACCAGCTTCTGGGAAAATTGAAGGGTACAATGGGCTGTTAAAAACTACACTGAGAGCAATGCGGGGTGGAACATTCAAGCACTAGTATACACATTTAACAAAAGCCACATGGTTAGTCAACACGAGGGGATCTGCCAATCGAGCTGGCCCTGCCCAGTCAGAAATCCTACATACTGTGGAAGGGGATAGAGTCCTTGTAGTGCACACAAAAAGTATGCTGGGCAAAACAGTGTGGGTTCTTCCTGCCTCAGGCAAAGGCAAACCCATTTGTGGGATTGCTTTTGCTCGAGGACCTGGGTGCACTTGGTGGGTGATGCAGGAGGATGGAGGAGTCCGGTGTGTACCTCAAGGGGATTTGATTTTGGGTGAAAACAGCCTATGAACTGAATACTATGCTGTTAACTGCTATATAATGTTGTGTGTCATCACTACTATGGTTGCTATATGCCGTATCGATGGTATCATGGTGGGAATCTCCCAAAATAATGATAATAATAAAAAATGAACTTCCAATTGAACCAAGCAAGTGCAGCAGTGAGAGAAGAAGAACTAACAGTGCAGCGGTGATGGAACGAGGACTGAGTTCAGCATGCAACAATCCAATACCACACACATCATCTCTCTGAAAGACTCTTACAATAGATGAAACCCAAAGTCATGGACTAAATGAACTCAATGGACATTTCACAGACACTTTACAGGGGTGGTCCATAGACTAGGGGAATGATAAATGAAATCTGTATATTCTATTAAAGGATGAGAATGCGGGTAGGGATTATTGAACTTGTATTGGATAGTATGGGACCTGAGCATGATATAAATGATATGGAATAAGGGGCGGATACTGTCATGGTTTTAGCTGGGATAGAGTTAATGGTCTTCATGCTAGCTGGCATAGTGCTGTGCTTTGAACTTAGCATGAAAAAAATGTTGAGATAACACACAGATGTTTTGTCTGTTGCTAGGTAGTGCTTATACTAGTCAAGGACATTTCTAGCTTCCCATGCTCTGCCGGGTGCAGAAGACAGGAGGGGAGGGGGCACAGCTAAGAGAGCGGATTCAACCTGGCCAAGGGGATATTCCATATCATGTAATGTCATGCCCAGTATGTTACCTGGGAGGAGCTGGATGGGGGGAGGGAGGGAGCAATCGCTGCTCGGGGCCAGGCAGCGTCAGTCAACGGGTGGTGAGCGGCTGTATGGTTTGTGTTTCTGTGTGGGTTTTTTTCCTCCCTTTTCCGTTTTATTATATTAACCTTATTGTAATTATTATAATAATCATTATAATTATTATTTTATTTTAATTATTAAACTGCACTTATCTCAACCCACAAGTTCTTTTGCTCGTCCGATTCTCTTCCCCATCCCACAGAGGTGGGGGGGGGGAGTGAGCGAGCGGCTGCGTGGTGTTTAGTTGCCAACTGAGGCTGAACCACAACAATATACACAAACTTGGAGGACAACAATTTGACCATGAGCCAGCAATGTGCCCTTATGGCCAAGACGACCAACGGTACCCTGGGTTGCATTAAAAGGAGTGTGGCCAGCAGGTCGAGGGAGGCTATCCTCCTCTTCTACTCTGCCCTAGTGAGACCACATTTGGAATACTGTGTCCAGTTTTGGGCCCCCCAGTTTAAGAAGGACAGGGAACTGCTCGAGCAAGTCCAGCGGAGAGCTACCAAGATGATCAGGGGCTGGAGCATCTCCCTTATGAGGAAAGGCTGAGAGACTTGGGTTTGTTCAGCCTGGAGACAAGAAGACTGAGGGGGGAATCTCATCAATACTTATAAATATCTAAAGGGTGGGTGTCAGGACGGTGGGACTAGGCTCTTTTCAGTAGTGCCCAATGACAGGACAAGGGGCAATGGGCACAAGTTGGAGCACAGGAAGTTCTACTTAAAGATGAGAAAAAAGTTCTTTCCTGTGAGGGTGACAGAGCAGTGGAACAGGCTGCCCGGAGAGGTTGTGGAGTCTCCTTCCCTGGAGACATTCAAAACCCATGTGGACACGTTCCTGTGCACCCTTCTCTAGGGGTACCTGCTCAAGCAGTGGGGTTGGACAAGATGATCTCCAGAGGTCCCTTCCAACCCCTACCATTCTGTGATCCTGTGAAACTATTAATTTTAACATATTTTTTATTTTTAGAATATTCTTATGTCTAACTGCTTAAAATCTAATTTAGGTTATGAAAACCAGCCACAGTTCTATCCCATATTCTTACCTGAATCTAAACTATCTGTCAAATAGTAAAATATTTTTATCTCTACCTCTCCAATTCTTGTCTTGTATTTGCCGCTGTAATTCTACTCTCTACTATGAAGTAGTCCGTTACTTGCTCATACCAACCAATTCTGATCATCCTTTCTCCAAACTCCCTACCCCACTTTCTGTCAATTATTGCCATTTCTCAGAAATGTCAACAGTAACACTCCCCTTGTCTCTATCAACACTTCAAAATCCTGACCACTTCCCTGATACAGAACAGATACAGGATAAATTTAGGTCTATATTACAGTAGGAGAAACTTGCCACAATAGTGGCACAGCTGCACAAGCAGATTTTCCCAGTATAACATGCTGGGAGGAAGTTTTCTGAAGGTAAAGCTTAAAATAAAATAAAATAAAATAAAATCAGTCTTCCAGACAAACTAAATTATATACTAGGAAAAATGCAGTTACAGTTTTATTACAACTGCATTTAGACTTTTAAAAATAAATAAAAACCAACCACAAAATTTGAGTTTTCAGAACATCCAAAACCAGTCAAATGCCCCAAAGATTTACTCTACTATAAAAAAGTTATTACTGTAAACCTGGCTTTAGTCCTAGGGTCTAAAAGCTGAGAAACTGAAAATTAATATTTGATTTTACTTTTTAGATAGTCTGGGGATGCTTTGGATGCCATGTCACTTTAGGATAAAGCTGAAACAGCACTCAGGAGAGCATTAAAACAGCACATCATCTGGAAAAGTAAGACCTTGTAGTTTTGAAGGAGAGCAAAGTTTTTCAGAAATTTTCATAGAGTGGAATTAGTACACAGAACAACAGAAAAAGGAGAAACCGAGATGAATGAGCATTAGAGTAGTCTCAGGCTTGTAAGAAATAGCGGCTTTGTATTTCAATAATTAAGGACTTCAGGATGTTCAGGATGTGACAGATGTGAAAGCTCAGGAAATGCACAGGAGCTTCCAAGAATAAAGGCAGCATCAAATATGCAAAGAAATCATCACTAAAGAGTACTGCACGTTTCACAAAAAAAAAATAATGCATGCAAGATATGTAGCTCTGATCAATCTATGATCCATACAACAGATACCACTAGAACAGTTGGATGCAAACATGATCAAACTAGCTGCCACTGTTTCATCCTCACTTGTAGGAGAGTGACTTCCTAAGCATTAATCTAAAAGATAACACCTGACAGAGGCCAATACATTTTCTTTTTCTAGCAATATTATAATTGTAAAGATAGTATTGTCCTACATTTCATGATCCTTCCACTTATTTCAAGAGTCTTAAGTGACAGAATTCCCTATGAAATGTAAGAAAAATATGTATGCTTTGCAAATGTCTCATAAAATGCATAAATGGGAGCATCCGCATACATTAGTACTCTTATTTTACAATCAGTTAGCAGGCAGTAGTAGTTAGGAGACTTGTTTTGCAATCATTAGAAGCACATAGATGGAATAACACTTCCAAACTTACATACATAAAGTCTGACATTCACTACAAGTAGTCTAAACACAGTTAGTTGAACCATTCAGGAAAAACTGTATCCTTTGTAGACAATCTGCACTGTAAGTTTAGTCAGCTGGTGTCAGTAGAAGTTACAGCCTCCAAAAGAAGCTGAAATAAGTTACATCAATGAACAGTGATATTATTTAATTTTAACATTAGTATTTGTCAGCCTATCCTGTGCACTGAATCTTATGGAATACAACTGTCCAGGACTGAACTTTTAAGAGCAAGCTATTTCTGAGGTATAAAAAAATTACAACATTAGAACATTTTTCTATTAAATGAAACCCCATTATTTTAGTGCTTTAAAATAATGTCAGATTAACTCCAAGTTGTCTTGAGGAAATTGGTTTTCAGCTTCAGTTTAAGCAAGTGAAAATCATGCCAAAGAATACTTGAAAAGTGTGTTTGTGGAAGTTAAAACTGCTTTACAAGGAAAATGTCTCAATCAAAACTATACAATCCTCCCTGTAAGGCACCTGTAAATCACATCTCAACTATCATGAAATAATGTTAACCCACTGAACCAAAAGCCAGTATCAACATACCATAAACGTCCATTAATGAGAAAGATGTGGACTCCAGTTACAAATGTATTATTAATCATAATACTAACACATATTTATTACACGTCAATTTTCCTCAAATGAGATGGAACACTTACTAAACATTGAGCTGTAATACATAGTCACTCAATCACACCTTCCAGTTGGGGAACAAAGTACATTTACAGTACATTTTGAGGAAGCCTGTGTTCATCATTAGCACTGTACACAACACAGGACTAAAACAAGACTTACTCCCAGTATTTTAGTTTTTGAAAGACACTACACTCTTGATCTGAATCTGAAAAAAGCAAAACTACTTTTCAACATTAATCACCGCATCACCAAAAAGGAGGATTCCTACTGCTACATTCTCCACTGTACCTTACATGTGAACCAAGCAAGATATTTTAAGATAAGCCTTAAGTTATAATTTTTTAAAAGGAATTACATTCATACTCACTTACCTGAGACTCCACAGTGACCATGATCATAGAGGTGTTGCTGGTGCATGGTAGACTTTTTGTACATCACATGAGGATGACCATTCTCATAATTAAAGTTACTGGAATTTTTTGTTATATTCCTTAAAGGCTCAATAAAATACTCTTCATCTTCTGTAGCAATATGACTCCATGCTTAAAGAAGGAATGAAAATAAAAATGGGCAAAATACAATATAAAACTCCTATTAAAAAGCTTAATTAAAAAAAACATTTCATTATAACTTATTTCTGTGAATAAATCCACAGCTATAAGCCAGCACAGAAAACAATGAATGAGCCAGCTGTCCTTCACTGACTTTAGTGGGAGCAGGAGTAAGTGCCTATAAGCAACACAATGAGAAAAGAATTAAAATATCATTGCCCTATTTCTGGAGTTCTTTCCTATCATTTTTGGTAGATGTGGTAAGAAAGCAAGATATATTCTTGGTATATGACAAACAATCTGTTCATAGAGATGTTCCAAAACTATACGATTACTATCCATTAAAAGTGACACCATGCCAAAATGGCCTATGATACCATAGCAGTAGATGCTTAATGCCACATACTGCAAAGAAAACACACATGAAGGAATAATTCTAGAAAATATATTCAGGGAAACCATTCAGCATTTTACATCCAGATAATTAGTTCCAAAACTGAGCTAGTTATTAAAATCAAAGTATTAATATTAACTTAGGCTACACTACCTACAAAGTATTTATTTCCTAAAAGGTCTCACCACAAATCTTTGGCAAATCTGAGTTGTTGCAGACTGTGTACTAGATCTCATTCTCCCTAACAAATGGACTTTTTTTCCCCTCATACTGCACTGCAGAACAGTAGATATTCTGTTCTCTTAACTTTCACATTCGTAAACTCAGCTTCCTCCAAACAGGAAGTGGTTTATGGAAAAAAGGGGAGATTTCAGGCCACCTATGCAATCTCTGGCAATTAAAACTGAACTTAAGCAGATAATCCAGTTTTGGGATCCTTTCAGCTATAGAAATATTGGGGAATAAGCCCAGATGGACTCCTACACCGATATTTGCTAAATAAAAAATTCTGGTATATGTATCTAGAAAATTCTGAATGTATAAACTTTCTGCACCAGGAAAAGGAGCTACTGATCAGGTAGGGGACTGGAAGCAGGAACTTCTGCATTCATATCCTGATTTCACAAGTCATAAATTTCTACTGCATCTTTGATCTGTAAAGCAAGTACTATGAATGAGTGCTTTTTTTAAAAAAAAAGTTTGTATTTGGTTTTGGGGTTTGTATTTTTTGGGGTGGTGCTGCTCCATCCTCTGATGAAACCGCTATGATTATCCATAAGACCCAATAAATTTCCCAAAGCTGTTCCTGAGATCAGGGCTTGCCATTGTATTGTTGGTCATACCTCTCCTCCTGCTGCTGTTTTCTACATCAACTATCTGTGATTCTTCACTCCTGGTATACCAGATTTAAGTAGAACTATAGAATCATTTATGTGGGAAAAGACCCTTAAGGTCACTGAGGACAATTTTTAACCTAACACTACCAAGTCAACATTACCTCCAAGGATGGTGACTCAACCACCTCTCCGGGTAGCCTGTTCCAATGCTTGATAACCTTTTTCAGTGAAGAATTTATTCCTAAAATTCAATCTAAACCTCCCCTGACACAGCTTGAAGTTGTTTCCTCTTGTTCTATTGCTAGTAACTTGGGAGAAGAGACACCCACCTCGCTACAGCCTCCTTTCAGGTAGTTGTAGAGAGTGATAAGGTCTCCTCTCAGCCTCCTCTTCTCCAGACCAAACAACCCCAGATCCTTCAGCCACTCATAAGACCTGCTCTCCAGACCCACCACCAGCTTCATTGCCCTTCTCTGGACACGCTCCAGCAACTCAATGTCCTTCTTGTAGTGAGGGGCCCAACACTGAACACAATATTCAAGGTGCGGCCTCACCAGTGCCGAGTACAGGGGCACGATCACCTCCCTACTCCTGCTGGCCACAGTATTCCTGATACAAGCCAGGATGCTGTTGGCCTTCTTGGCCACCTGGGCACACTGCTGGCTCATGTTCAGCTGGCCATCAACCAGCACTCCCAGGTCCTTCACTGCCATGCAGCTTTCCAGCCACTCTTCCCCAAGCCTGTAGCGTTGCATGGGGCTGCTGTGACCCAGGTGCAGGACCTGGCACTTGGCCTTGTTAAACCTCATACAATTGGCCTCATCCCACGGATCCAGCCTGTCCAGATGCCTCTGCAGAGCCTTCCTACCCTCAAGCAGGTCAACACTCCCACCCAATTAGGTGTCATCTGCAAACTTACTGAGGGTATACTCAACCCTCTCATCCAGCTCACTGTTAAATATATTAAAGAGAAACAGCCCCAAAACTGAGCCCTGGGGAACACCACTTGTGACTGGCCGCCAACTGGATTTAGCTCCATTCACCACAACTCTTTGGGTGCAGGCATCCAGACAGTTTTTTACCCAGCGAAGAGCATGCCCATCCAAGCCACGAGGAGCCAGTTTCTCCAGGAGAATATTGTGGGGATGGTGTCAAAATCTTTACTAACTTCAGGACCCAAGGGAATGGCTGAAAGATGTGCCAGGGGAGGTTTAGGTTGGATATTAGAAAAAGGTTCTTCACCCAGGGGGTGGTGGAGCACTGGAACATGCACCCCAGGGAAGCAGTCAGTCATGGCACCAAGCCTGACACTATTCAAGAAGCACTTGAACACCACCCTCAGAGATATGGTGTAAATTTGGGGTTGACCTGTGCAGAGACAGTAGTTGGAGTTGATGATCCTTGTGGGTCCCAACATTCTATGATTCCATGCTTCTATGATAACATCCAGGTAAACAACATCCACAGCCTTTCCCTCATCTACTAGGCAGGTCACCCTGTCTTAGAAGGAGATCAAGTTGGCCAGGCAGGACCTGCCTTTCATGAACCCATGCTGACTAGGCCCGATCACTTGGTTATCCTGCACGTGCTGCGTGTTGGCACTCAGGATGATCTGCTCCATAACCTTCCCTGGCACCGAGGTCTTGCTGACTGGCCTGTAGTTCCCCGGATCCTCCTTCCGGCCCTTCTTGTAGATGGGCATCACGTTTGCTAACCTTCAGTCCACTGGGACCTCCCCGGTTGACCAGGACTACTGATAAATGATGGAAAGCGGCTTGGTGAGCACTTCTGCTTCTGCCAGCTCCCTCAGTACCCTTGGGTGGATCCCATCTGGCCCCATAGACTTGTGTATGTCTAGGTGGTGTAGCAGGTTGCTAACCATTTCCCCTTGGATTATGGGGTCTTCATTCTCTTCCCTGTCCCTGTCTTCCAGCTCAGGGGGCTGGGTACCCCAAGAACAACTGGTCTGACTATTAAAGACTGAGGCAAAGAAGGCATTAAGTACCTCAGCCTTTTCCTCATCCTTTGTCACTATGTTTCCCTCCGCATCCAATAAAGGCTGGAGAGTCTCCTTAGCCCTCCTTTTGCTGCTAATGTACTTATAGAAGTATTTTTTAATTTACTTTTACCGCAGTAGCTAGGTTAAGTTCTAGTTGGGCTTTGGCCTTTCTAATTTTCTCCCTGCATAACCTCGCTACACCTTTGTAGTCCTCCTGAGTGGCCTGCCCCTTCTTCCAAAGGTCATAAACTCTTCCCCCACCCCCACCCCCCACCGAGTTCCGGCCAAAGATCTCTGTTCAGCCAGGCTGGTCATCTTCCCTGACGGCTCATCTTTCGGCACATGGGGTCAGCCTGCTCCTGCGCCTTTACAATTTCCTCCTTGAAGAATGCCCAGCCTTCCTGGACTCCTTTGCCCTTCAGGACTGCCTCCCAGGGGATTCTGTTGATCAGTGTCCTAAACGGGCCAAAGTCTTCCCTCTGGAAGTCCAAGGTAGCAGTTCTGCTAGCCCCCCTACTTACCTCTCTGAGGTTCGAGAACTCTATCATTTCATGATCGCTGTGCCCAAGAAGGCCTCCAACCGCCACATCACCCACAAGTCCTTCTCTGTTCACAAGCAACAGGTTCAGTGGGGCCCCTTCCCTAGTTGGCTCACTCACCAGCTGTGTCAGGAAGCTATCTTCCACATACTCCAGGAACCAGGTTTCCTCTCTGCTGTATTGTATTTCCAGCAGACGTCTGGTAAGATGAAGTGCCCCACAAGAACATGGGCTAACAATTGTGAGACTTCTCCCAGCTGCTTATAGAATATTTCATCTGTCTCTTCATCCTGGTTAGGTGCTCTGCCTTGTTGGCCTTTCCCTTGATTCTTACCCATAAACACTCAACCCTTTCATCATCATCGTCAAGCCCTAAATTGCAGCATTAATTCTCTAAACAAATTGCATATAAAATAAGCAAGAACTGTTATGAATGTCTCCAGACTATCACCACAGTTCCTTTAGGTACCAGCAGAGAAAAAGTTTAGGAGAGTATCACCAATTTTTCTTATGCTTAGTCAACATATGACCTCATCTGCCCAAACACTCTGGTGGTAAGAGGAGAAAACACAGAAAACACAGAAAAACCACACACACGGGGGAAACTAAATAAATTTTAACTCACACCTGCCACCAGGTAGTCAGAATATGCATGCAGTCAGTTGCTGCAAATAGCCAAGTGATTTGACAAACACTGGAAACTCAACTTTCCCTGCATATGTCCTTCACATAAGTCCTGCATATATATACACCATTTTAAACCTAACATATATTAATTTTGCTCACAAACAAAACTGTTCTTCCAATATTAAACTGATGCAAGCGGTCTTGTTAAATCAAAGTGAGTTATTTTTAAGAAACACTCCAAATTCTGTACAGAAGAAATACCTGTTTCAGTGACAACCACCATTTATTCTAATTAGGAGTTTAGAAAACTCATGTGGTTAGAGATGCTTCCATTGTATGTGCATTCAGCAATGCCTGATTAATAGTGGGAATTACACTATTATATCTGAACCAACTTTCTAAAACACACTTTTGGCTTATCTAGTGTTTGAGCACAACACAGTTTCAGTTGCAAGAGGTTGAAATAATGTCTTTTTGAAGCATTAAAAGGAATTGGCACCTTTTTTTTTGTTTTGCCATTGTATTTGAACTTAAACAGTTTGTACATTAAACTTCTGCTCCAAAGCATAAGAAATATAATTAAGACATAAGAATGACCAGCAAAAGGTTTTGACAAAATACCATGAATTTAAGAAACAAGCTGAATGACCCAAGTAGGTTACTACAAGCAACATTCCCAAGGTTATTATCTAAAACAGATTGTTTGAGGTCCTGTGTTATCCAATCCCACTACAGACTGTCAACTCCTGCTAACATATATAAGGTCTAGATCCAGCAATTTGACACATGCTCAGACAAATCTGTGAATCCACGTGGAGTTCCCCTGAATTTGTGAAAAGGAATCTTTGTGTCAGACTGTCTAGCTGGGGCCTTACCCTTACTTCAGATGGGGGATGTCCATCAGTCAGAAACAAACTGAATTATGGAGGACAAGTGCCTTTTCCACACAGTACTACTGTTTTCCAATTTCTCCCTGACTTGAACCTTTCTAGACTTTATGCTTTATCCATTTTTAATATAAAGCAGTAGTAATGGAAACTTCTGAAAATCTGTCAGTCTTGGCCAGTATGTCCACAGCTGGCTCTACACTTCAGTGTGGTTTTATGACTGGGGAAACAGACTACGTTAAGCTTAGTGTGTTCTCACAGATTAGAAAAAAATAACCATCCAGCCTGGGACAGTACATCATGGAATCTGACAAGACATCTTAAAACTAGGACAGGGACAGCTTATGTATAATTTTCTGAATACTAAGTCTATACTGCAAACACATATTAGTACCAAAGAGAACTCCAAAGACACTGATCTAGAATACTAATTCTCTTTCAATATAATTTCTGTTCTTTAGAAGTTATTTTATAAATCATATATTATTTTACATACAATTAAAAAATACCATACTATATGCAATTTATGATCTATAAAAGTAGATACATTCTTTATGGTAGAATCAGCTTTCAAATGAGCTAATTGAAGAATATGACTAATTTATACACATATGAATTTAGGAATACATGAAACAAACATGAAGTCTTCCAGCAAAACAATTTTTCCTTTAGCCAAGTAAAGTCATGCTTTTAGCCAAAGTCTACTTCTTGGGCTTTATCATTTTTGTTTGGATAAAAATATCTGTGCTACCCAGCACAAATGTTACTCAGTGCATGGAACTTCACACACCATGGAAAGCCTTGGCATTTTACATTAAATATTTCCTTGGAACCACAGTAGCCCCAAAATATGATTTGACCTCTGACTCACTTTCCTAACAATAATCACTTTCTACAAGTTTTCAAGTGTTTCCCACTACTGAGCTTCTCAGCTCAAAATGAAAAAAATCTGCTACTGTGGAAAACTTGTTTGAGCACTCAGTTAAGAGCTCGGACACCTGGCAGAGGACAGAGGTGGGTCAGAAAGCAAAAAAAAGTTTTGTTTCTGCTCAGTTCCACTACTATGAGCCCTAAAACTTTTCTTCTGTAAGACTTGCTCCTCCCAGAATTAAACAAACTTCTTTCCCTTGAGGTGAAGTTCTCTCTTCAGCCAGTCTACCACTGTTTCTTCTATTCTTCAGTATGACATACTCAGCTGAGAAAATGACTCATCTACTTCTGCCTCAGCCTTGTTGCCTTGCACCCAACATTCAAAGGCCCCAAAATACTGCTCTTTTCAGGCTCTTTCATGAGAGGCCCAAACCTGCAATCCATCCACAAATGTAACATCCTAAATTAAATAGGAGTTTGGAAGCCAGCAAGCCTGCCAAACAAGACCTTCAATTTCCTCACATGACCGCCCACTGGATTATAGAGCTTTCCTCATAACTTCAGACAATTTATATAGCATAATCAGGGTCGAGCAGATGGAAACTGCTGGAATGAAACTTCAGTAGTAAGTAGCAGCCTGTAATTCTGAGGGGCTTGGTAATAAGAAATATAGAGGGAGAGGCTGAAACAGAAAATAGTAACAGGGAAATGAACTGACTGCTGGTCACTTATAAAAGTGAGAGAAAGCCCTTCTTGCACTAGAACTCATCTCAAGATACTCCAAGTGTTCTTCAAAGTCATACAACTTATGTAATTAAACCATGGCCTCACCTACCCATCCTAAATAACTAAACAGAATAACTCAAAACATTCACTAAGGGGAAGAAATTTGATAATACTGAAGTCTAGCAGAACAACTGGTATAAATGGAATGCTTAAATTTTGCTTGTGAGTGACACTCATGCTAAAGGCTACTGCTTCTTTTAGAGTTACTGACAACTTAAAATGACTGTTTCTGGGACAGATGTTAATCAAGGACTATGCAGAATATGACTGGCAGTCTCTTACAGACACACAATCAGACTAGAAAATATGAATGTCTCAAGCACAACATATTCTGAACTATCACTAACTCTAAAGCAAGTAATAGTGTCTTCAGTATTCACTGCCAACTGCTTTATTAAACATGTTCTAACCAGCAGCTATATAACAAAATATTTGTCAGTAGGAATCATAATTTAAAAATAAATGTGATGGATTTATCTGAATGGAGTTGGAGTAGTAACTCAGTGTACTCAATGCTCTGGAAGGCCCTGCCAACACTGTATGACAGAGGAATTTCTGTACGGTAGAGGATGATATTGAGTACAGCCTACCACTGCACTCCTTTGCAGAATCCCTGCCTTGATGAGAAAGAACCTTGTGTCACCCCCACTGCTGCTTCCAGAGCGTGACAGGAGCCTCATATACTTGTGACTCAGCTTTTCTAGGAGATACAGCGGACACCTGACACTTGCCATCCCAAGTAAGAGGCATGACCAAGAAGAACTCGGGAGTGCCAGCCATAGTGTGCCCAGAGAACTGAGGCTGCGTTAATCCAGACCAGGAATACCTGGAAGAAATACAGAAGAGCTGACAACAGCTAAAAGCACCGAAGATGACTATTTAACTGGGAAGGACTTGACACTAAAGTTAACTTACACACTAAGTTAATGTACTGACACCTTGAATCACAGAACAAACAGCTCTACTCCAGCAAAACACCAAGGCTGAGGGCAGAGGGAAAACACACAGCAATAGGAGTTCTAAAAATCACCTCAGGGCCTGAGTCACAGAAGCAAAAACTTCATTTAGAAGTGACAACTACCATGCTGCTAAATTCTTGGAAGAAAACAAGTTCCATGAGGAGCAAGAGATGGGGTAAGCTGATAAGAAAACATGGACTTTTTCCCTTGCTTCACCCCACTATTGTTTTCCTAACATGAAAGAAAAACAAGAGTCGCTAAGGCAAGAGCAGGCGTTCTTGGCTCACTCCCTGGCCAAGGTCAAAGAACTAAAATAGGAGCACTAATAACACAGACTGCAAGCTCCAAGGGGGCCAACCAGTCTGTGCCTCAACTGCCAGAAACTCTGGAGGTATGCAGCCTCTTTTAAAGAGGTGAGTCCTGAAAGCAAGGATTTGCTCCCCATGGTATTTTTAGATGAAAAGAACTCTAAAGCAAAATGATCTAGTATATTAAAGAGCTTAAATAACTGACAAAAAACATTATTACATAGGAATTGCAAAACCAAAGTGAAACTTGTACTACAGTCAGACCTATCAGCTGCAAGTGTGCATTAACCAAACTGTGATACCACACTCAATGGATCACCATTTTAACTATATTTCTTCAAAAGTTTCACTTAGTCCTGGAAATCACCATTAAATTCTTTTTCCTCACGAGTACTCCAAAGTGTTAACCTAGACTGTATCAGGGACATCACAAACAACTGTGTATAATGCAGTCTATCCAGGTCTGAAGCAGCAAGGTCTTGTTTGTAAATAACATCCCAAGATGCATTATTCAATAGAACTTCCAAGGATAAATACAAATTAGTTAAGCAACTATAGGGTATTCAGCCCCCCTGAGCTGGAAGGCAGGGACAAGGAACAGAATAAACCTCCCATAATCCAGGAGAAAGCAATTTACAACCTGCTGCACCACCTGGACACTCCCAAGTCTACGGGGCCAGATGGGATCGACCCAAGGATACTGAGGGAGCTGGCAGAGGAGATGCCAAGCCACTTTCCATGATTTCTCAGCAGTCCTGGTTAACAGGGGCGGTCCAGATGACTGAAGGCTTGCCAATGGGACACCCATCTACAAGAAGGGCTGGAAAGAGGATCCGGGGAACTACAGGCCTGTCAGCCTGACCTCGGTACCGGGGAAGTTTATGGAGCAGATCATCTTGAGGGAGCTCACCAGGCAAGTGCAGGACAACCAGGGGATCAGGTCTAGTCAGCATGGCTTCATGAAAGGCAGGTCCTGCTTGACTAACTTGATCTCCTTCTAGGACAGTGTGACCCGCCTAGTGGATGAGGGAAAGGCTGTGGATGTTGTCTACCTGGACTTTACTGAAGTCTTTGATACTGTCTCCCACAGCATCCTCCTAGAGAAGCTGGCAGCTCATGGCTTGGATGAGTATACTCTTCACTGGGTTAAAAATTGGCTGGATGGCTGAGCCCAGAGGGTTGTGCTGAATGAAGCTAAACCAAGTTGGCAGCCAGTCAAGAGCAGGGTTCCCCAGTGTTCAGCATTGCACCCAGTCTGGTTTAATATCTTTATCAATGATCTGGATGAAGGGATTAAGTACATCCTCAGTAAGTTTGAAGATGACACCAAGTTGGGTGGAAATGTTGATCTGCTTGAGGGTAGGAAGGCTCTGCAGAGGCATCTGGACAGGCTGGATCCGTGGGATGAGGCCAATTGTATGAGGTTTAACACGGCCAAGTGCCAGGTCCTGCACCTGGGTCACAGCAGCCCCATGCAACGCTACAGGCTTGGGGAAGAGTGGCTGGAAAGCTGCATGGCAGTGAAGGACCTGGGAGTGCTGGTTGATGGCCAGCTGAACATGAGCCAGCAGTGTGCCCAGGTGGCCAAGAAGGCCAACAGCATCCTGGCTTGTATCAGGAATACTGTGGCCAGCAGGAGTAGGGAGGTGATCGTGCCCCTGTACTCGGCACTGGTGAGGCCGCACCTTGAATATTGTGTTCAGTGTTGGGCCCCTCACTACAAGAAGGACATTGAGTTGCTGGAGCGTGTCCAGAGAAGGGCAATGAAGCTGGTGGTGGGTCTGGAGAGCAGGTCTTATGAGTGGCTGAAGGATCTGGGGTTGTTTGGTCTGGAGAAGAGGAGGCTGAGAGGAGACCTTATCACTCTCTACAACTACCTGAAAGGAGGCTGTAGCGAGGTGGGTGTCTCTTCACCCAAGTTACTAGCAATAGAACAAGAGGAAACAGCTTCAAGCTGTGTCAGGAGAGGCTTAGATTGGATATTAGGAAAAACTTCTCCACTGAAAGAGTGGTCAGGCATTGGAATAGGCTGCCCAGAGAGGTGGTAGAGTCACCATCCCTGGAAGTACTTAGACATGTAGATGCGGCACTTCAGGGCATGGTTTAGGAAGCACAGTAGTGTTCGTTTGACAGTTGGACTTGATGATCCTAAAGTCTGTGTAATTTTTTTTCTTTCTCCCCTTTAGCAATTATTTAGATCTGTCTACTCCTAACAAGAAGATTGACCTGTGTTCTACTATAATTAAAACCAGAATGAATAACCGCAATACATACATTTTTACTAGAGAAATTACTAGGCACTTGATTTAGTATTTTCTAGTCATGCCCTTCTATTTTAGTATTTTGTTACTCAATAGTTTGGGTTCTAATATTTTTTTGCATTTGGTTTCAATCTGTTGAGAAATCAATTTCTGTTGGGAACAAAAGCATTTTTTTCCCATGCAAGTACTACTGTCATGTGATCAAGAATAAAACAAGAGATGAGAATTTCTAATCCTACTTTTAAATGAAACTGTTTATGATTTGTAAATAAAATATTTCTAAAAAAGGTAAATAATATCTGATGCTGGTACTTGCAAAGGAACTACTCTCCTTTTCACTCCTTGAATTTATGATAATGATGACTTTTACACTAAGCAATTCTTCTTCTCTGTTATTTACTCAAAGTTTTTAAACCCAAATTCTCAAAAATGACAAGCAGGTGTTCAGTTCAGTGTCTCTCTGGAGAGATTCAGCATCCTAAAGGACCCACTATTTTCCTCCCCCTCCTTGAGTTTAACATTTTTATAACCTGTAATGATCTCAGCACAGACCTAATCTTACAGCCCTAGTGCAGACACTGTAAACACTGAAAATGTTGCCTGCTGAAGAACTACAGAATTGGGTCTTAGTAGTTGCAATTAACCTTGGAAAAACTTTTCCCCAGGACCCAGACCAGGTTTCAGGGTTTTTTTTGCAACTTCCTTTCTGCTTGCTTCTCACAGGGACTCAAAAAACTGAAAGATATGTCAATTAAGTACTACTACTGTAATTTAAAAAGGGACAAGCACATTATTATACTGGAACATGTAATGTGCACTTACCAGAACATTGCAGTTGCTTAAGGCCACTTTAGTTGTACTGTGTTGGTCTTGCAAATATCCTGTGTAATGACAGTGGTCTAAAAAATCATGCTTCCACTGACGTCCATCTTTCCCCCAGTATTCTACTGTAAAATGTCTAGACACAAAAACCTGTGTTGAGAGTTAGGTTTAAATGAAAGTGCTTGCCATAGGCAGAAAGTTTAAAAAATAATTTAGACGCTGCCAGTTCTTGGTCGTAAGGGTCTGTACTCCTCCTCCTTCTTAAAGATTTAGCATTTTTCACAGTAAAGCTGAGGAAGGCTCCATTTTGATCAACCCTTATTGCGATTGTTAGTTGGTAGTGTTCAAGGTAAGACAGGAATTCCTCTTTGTAATCACAAGGTAAAGCGTTCCAGGGAGTGGGCATAGAAGAGAAGAAAATATAACAGGAAACAACAAGTAGTAGTATAAACATAAACCATATTTGGCTAAATCTCATCACCCTCATGAGTAAAAGTCATTTTCAGGTAAACACACGATAGAGAGTTTTACTCAATAAAACAAAACATTTTTCTCTTTCTAAGTCAAGAAAACATTCAGTTTCCTATTAATCTGATGTCACTGGAAATACAGAAGTTTTTAATTACATATCTTTTTCTTATTTACCCCAAATATGTAAACACTTGGGGCTAAATTCTACCTAAGAAGGACATATTCTTCCCAGTGATACCATTCAAAGACAAAAGCAATTAGATCCACCTGCAAGAATAAAAACAGTAATGAAAAGTATTATATTGTAAAAACATGTAAATTGCTCTTTTCATTAAAAACCTATAAATGTTAATGGATCAAAGTAAGATTAGATTCTTACTTCTTAGTCTAGAAACATGTTGATAATAGTTTAGAAACTTGCCGTAACATCATTAAGTACATTTTACTAGATTTAATATGCAAGGCTTTCCTACAGTTAAAAGTAGACAAAAACAAATTAAAACAATTTCATCAGATTTGCTGTTTTTACACTTCTGTGAAAATGAATCACGATAAAACTAAGAGCAGAGCCCATATGATCTCATGAATTATATAAACATGGTTTAGAAAATATTACCCAAATGCAATGCAAAAAATCTATGCTTCTTGTCAGCTACGGAGGTCTGACCCATACCTTGAGAACTATATGAAAGTCTGTTGTCACTGTGAAATTCTGATGAAACCACGACTAGGCTCAAAATCCATGTCCACATCTTCCAAAAAATTCCATAATTTAGAAAAAAAAACCCAAACAGAAATCTCTCCTCCCCCCTTCTTGGAGGGCTACCTGTATGCTATAGAATTAACTCCACTCCAGAAACACACCATAACAGGCATATGTATTTTATACTACTTGCAAATTAACTATTGGATGTTTCACTTTTTGACAGGTATTCTTTTCCAACAACCTGTATTTTCTTCTATATCTGCAGTCATTTTCTCAATTCAAAATAAGTATTTGTAAGTTTCCTTAAGATATCAGTAAGACATTGGACTGGTTAGTTAACTGAACTTGCTCCATTTCTTTTCCTGAAAAACAAAAGAAAGCGAGTCAAGGCAAATTCTTTCTATTAAAACACATCTATACTGCAAAACACTAAGCCATCATAGCAAACTACGCAATATAACATTTTGAAATAATCAACCATTATCACTCTCATGGTCCAAGGTCACAACCTTACAAAATCCGTAAGTTACCATTAACTTTGAACTACTAGTTCCATATAACTTAAGGTATGTATGCTTTATGTTAAACATGCATAAGAATTCATAAAATTAAGGTTTCTTGTTGCTCAAATACTGTGTTCAGATTTGTTCCAGCTATAATCAATGCTGAATTAATTTCAGCAGTGAATAACTAGACCCAGTACACTGGTAGACAAAGGAAGAACCTGGGAAAGAATCCAGAGTAGTTATCTGATCTTTCTGCAGCATGTATTTTTTTGTTAATGAAAGAACAAGTTTCTGTATTTGAAACTATTTATCATACGCATTCTACATTTTCAAATCTTTGTTGTATACATATTAACTACAATTTGACATGGGAAAAAAAGTTCTACTATTTTGCATATCACAGGATTGAGCAAATAACATGTTACTTGCCCTCCCCACCCGCTTTTTTTTTTTTTTTTTTTCATTTAAAACACTATTGCAGTAATACTAAAAAACAGCTTTAGCTGTGACCAGGGATTAAATGGAAGGTCTACATAGCCAACTAACAGTCCAGTATCATGGGATACTAAACCATGTGTTGTGTCAGCTGGTACTAATCAGTCCTCTTAAGCACTCACAGCACACCTCTGCAGAGGCAGACAATGGAAAAACAGAACACCTAAGAAGGGAAAACGGTTTAAAAACAAATTTCCAAAAGCATACATAGTCATTTATACATGCACCAGATAAATTTGCCTTTCTAAAATTCTGGGAGTGATTTACAACATCCATTCAGACAGGTAATAGCCTTGCAGCCAGTGGATTATTTGTAAAGGTTAAAGAATCGTAACATGTCATCTCAAGAAGAAATCAACATCATGCAAATCCTATTTACTAACATCACAGTGAATATTAGGAAACTTCTTTGCCAATTTGAAACACATAAAATTATTACCATGTAAACGAGGTTAATCTGATCATTCCAATACCTACTTTTTAAACATCTCTTAAGACAGCACACAGGATTTAATCAGGTGTCGTGGTTTAGCCGGCAGCTCAGCCCCACACAGTCACTTGCTCACTCCCCCACCGGTAGATGAGGAGAGAATCAGAAGGGTAACGCTCGTGGGTTGGGATAAGAACAGTTTAATAATGAAAATTAAAAGAAACAACAACAGAAATGCAATGTAAAGGAGAACAACGAGAGGCCCAAAGCCCCGGGGGAGAGGGAAGGGAGGGGAGGGGAAAGAACGGCCGAAACAAACCGCAGGCGCCGCAGCCGCTCGCCACACCGCTTCCAAGCCGCAACCTGCCCCCCCTCAATATACTGGTCATGGTGTCACATGGTATGGAATGAACCTGCCATTGGCCAGTTGGGGTCAGCCGCCCCCACCATGGCTCCGCCCCTCCCAGCCCCCCCCCCCCCCCGGCCACGCGGCAGAGCGCGGGAAGCTGGAAAGGTAGCTGACCCCCACAGTGAGGAGAATTAACCCCTTCTCAGCCAAAACCAGCACATTCTCCACCCCTTATTCCATACCATTTACACCATGCCCAGGTCCCATATGATGCAATACAACCGTACCAACCACCACCCCTCCCCTTCCCATCCTTTAACATAATACACAGACATCATTCCCTTAGTTCACGGACCTTCCCTGTAAAATGTCCATTAAAATGTCCATTGAGTTCATCCAGTCCATGACTCTGGGCTCCATCTGTCATATCAGTCTTTCAGGGTGGGAGAGGTGGCGTGTGTGGCGTTGGGTTGCTGCATACCGAGTCAGTCATCGTTCCGTCACTGCTGCACGGCTTGTTTCATAGTTGATCTTCCGTGGCTTGGGAGGCTCGTACTCTGATATCATTGATACAACACAGAGGTGACACACAATATTATATAGCAGTTCACTTTATGACATTCAGTTCATTGACTGATTTCGCCCAAAATCAAATCCCCTTGAGGCACACATCGGACTTCTCCATCCTCCCGCATCACCCACCAAGTGCACCCAGGTCCTCGAGCAAAAGCAATCCCACAAATGGGTTTGCCTTTGCCGGAGGCAGGAAGAACCCACACTGTTTTGCCCAGCATACTTTTTGTGTGCACTACAAGGACTCTATCCCCTTCCACAGTATGTAGGATTTCTGACTGGGCAGGGCCAGCTTGGTTGGCAGATCCCCTCGTGTTGACTAACCACGTGGCTTTTGCTAAATGTGTATCCCAGTGCTTGAATATCCCACCCCCCCATTGCTCTCAGTGTAGTTTTTAACAGTCCATTGTACCGTTCAATTTTCCCAGAGGCTGGTGCATGATAGGGGATGCGATACACCCACTCAAACCCATGCTCTTTGTCCCAGGTGTCTATGAGGTTATTCTGGAAATGAGTCCTGTTGTCTGACTCAGTTCTCTCTGGGGTGCCATGTCGCCACAGGACTTGTTGTTCGAGACCCAGGATAGTGTTCCGGGCAGTGGCGTGGGACAAAGGATATGTTTCCAGCCAGACGGTGGTTGCTTCCAAGCACATGGCGCTTGCCTTGGCGGGTTTGTGGGAGTGTGATATAATCAGTTTGCCAGGCCTCCCCATATTTATATTTCAGCCATCGCCCCCCATACCACAGAGGCTTTACCCGCTTCGCTTGCTTGATTGCAGCGCATGTGTCACATTCGTGGATAACCTGTGCAATAACATCCATGGTCAAGTCCACCCCTCGATCACGAGCCTACCTGTATGTTGCATCTCTCCCTTGATGGCCTGAGGTGTCATGGGCCCACCGAGCTAGAAATAGTTCACCCTTATGTTGCCAGTCCAGACTCACCTCAGCCACTTCAATCTTGGCAGCCTGATCCACCTGCTGGTTGTTCCGATGTTCTTCAGTGGCCCGACTCTTGGGGACGTGAGCATCCACATGACGTACCTTTACAACCAGGTTCTCTACCCGGGCAGCAATATCTTGCCACAATGTGACGGCCCAGATGGGTTTACCTCTACGCTGCCAGTTGCTTTGCTTCCACTGCTGCAGCCAGCCCCACAGGGCATTTGCCACCATCCAGGAGTCAGTACAGAGGTAGAGCACTGGCCACTTTTCCCGTTCAGCAATGTCTAAGGCCAGCTGGATGGCCTTTACCCCTGCAAACTGGCTCGATTCACCTTCTCCTTCAGCAGTTTCTGTGACTTGTCGCATAGTACTCATACAGCAGCCTTCCATCTCCGGTGCTTTCCCACAAGGCGACAGGACCCATCCGTGAACAGGGCATATTGCTTCTCATCTTCTGGCAGTTTGTTATACAGTGGGGCTTCTTCACCTCCTCCAGTGATATTCCAAAATCTTTGCCTTCTGGCCAGTCCATAATCACTTCCAAGATTCCTGGGTGACTGGGGTTTCTTACTCGCGCCCATTGGGTGATCAGTGCAATCCATTTACTCCACATAGCATCAGTTGCATGGTGTGTAGAAGGGACGTTTCCTTTGAACATCCAGCCCAGCACTGGCAGTCGGGGTGCCAGGAGCAGCTGTGCTTCAGTACCATTCACTTCAGAAGCAGCTCGAACCCCTTCATATGCTGCCAATATCTCTTTTTCAGTTGGAGCATAGCGGGCTTCGGACCCTCTGTATCCCCGACTCCAAAACCCTAGGGGTCGACCTCAGGTCTCCCCATGTGCTTTCTGCCAGAGGCTCCAGGTAGGGCCATTCTCCCCGGCTGCAGTGTAGAGCACAGTCTTTAAATCTTGTCCTGCCTGCACTGGCCCAAGAGCTACTGCATGAACTATTTCTCGTTTAATCTGTTCAAAGTCTTGTCGTTGCTCAGGGCCCCATTTGAAGTCATTCTTCTTCTGGGTCACTTGATAGAAAGGGCTTACGATCAGACTGTAGTGTGGAATGTGCATCCTCCAAAAACCCACAATGCCCAAGAAAGCTTGTGTTTCCTTTTTGCTGGTTGGTGGAGCCATGGCTGCTGTTTTGTTGATCACATCCATTGGGATCTGATGATATCATTTGACTTCTCTCCTCCTGACGGCCCTGCTTTTTCATCATCCTGTTCTAAACGAGTTGACCTCTGCTTCCAATATGTCATCTTTTATATGGGGGCAACTGATACTGGTATGGGGAGGAGGTATAATTGCTAATCACCTCAACAAGGTGGTATCCAAAGTACAGTAACGGTTTCAGCAAAAACCCGAAACTCCAGATAAAGCTGAAAACCAGTGTCTGCATAGCAAAGCTCTCAGGCAAAACATTACTAATCACAGCAGAACACAGCAGACTGAAGAAACCAACACCGTTCTTGAACACCAACTGCAAAAATGACAACATGGTGCTGTGACCAGCAGCTGTTATTATCTCCAACCCTTGAGCCCCACTTTGGGTGCCAAATCGACTGGTTTAGCTGGCAACTCAGCCCCACACAGTCGCTCACTCACTCCCCTACCGGTAGATGGGGAGAGAATCAGAAGGGTAACACTTGTGGGTTGAGATAAGAACAGCTTACTAATTAAAATAAAAATAGCTTATAAACCAACAACAAAAATGCAATGGAAAGGAAAACAACGAGAGGCACAAAACCCTGGGGGGAGGGAGGGGGGATGAAGCACCAAAACAAACAACACACCATACAGCCACTCACCACCCAACACCACACCTCCCAAAGCCACAACTGACCCCCCCTTAATATACTCGTCATGGTTTCACATGGGATGGAAAGAACATCCCATTGGCCAGCCAGGTTCAGCCACCCCGGCCGTGGCCCCACCCCTCCTAGCCTCCCACCAACAGTGGGAAGCTGGAAAGGTAGCCGACCCCCACAGTGAAGAGAATTAACCTCTTCTCAGCCAAAACCAGCACACAAGGTTATGCTGTCCCTGCTCAGTATGATATTTTGGAGGGTCAGTAGAGCAAATAAACTGGGATCTATATGACTGCATGGGTATGTATTTTTCATAGGGACCCCTCCTAACTCCTCTCCAGATAATTTTGCTGTAGCTGGAGATTAAGGTCTGTGGCATCTGGAAAAGGAGTAAAATAAGTTAATGGTATTTTCAGATTGTTAGACCATCATTAAGACTGGTCAAATAAAAGTCAACATAAACATAACAGAGATCCCTCTGTGTGAAAACTAAATAAAATCCCCTTGGACTTCTACTTAATTTTTTCTTTTGATGACATCCTGATGTTGTAACAATTATATTTTATTATAGGCATTACATATCTGTTTGTAGCTTAAAATTAAGGATATTGCTCAATTTGGATCATTGACATATTTCTAAACTTTGAATGTTAAGGTGGTCTTATATTGACATTTGGGGTATTTATGTGACATTTAATATTACCACTTCGCAAAATTGATGTAAAATGCTGTTTGGAGTACCGCAGGGTCTTTATTAATTTTTACACTTATATAGCTGATTTATTTCACTGAAATTATTTTTCTGAGCTTAACACTAATAGTAACAAAGTTACTTTGTGCAGTCAGAATTTTTAAAGATATAATGGAGTAGAATGCAATGTGATTTGAGTTGCATTTAATGTTCTATTTTCTATCTGGGATCTTATAAGAAAAACAAGAGTTTAGAGGTAGTCCTGTAAAGATACAATATTTTCTAATATTAATTTAGTAGTCCCATTCAATATGATAATTTGCATATCTTAATTTATGTGTGTTTTGACGTCAGTGTTTTTTAAAATTTATTTATTGCTGTTATCTTTGTTTTAAACATGTGGCTAAACTTGAGTTGTAACTGTTCCTTTAGAAACACTCAGCAAGTACTAGTTTATATGAGCTTACTGTAGAACTGAATGCAATTAGGTAACTGCCAGTCATACAGTCCCACTATATTTATTTAATACACTGACAACAGAGCTAAACAAACATCATGCTAAATAGGAGAGATCAGTGTCACCTTCAGTGGTAGCTGAGAGCTTTCTGCTGTTGTGGGTTGGCTTATATATGAATGATGATACATGCACCTGCTAGCTGTGAGCACCTCAGCTGGATAACTGTCATGTAATAAAAGGTGAACATCACATTGTAATAATTCTATAAAGAAGCTCAGTCTTATATTTTCAGAAAATATATGGTTTTATGTTTAAGTTTAGAAGCAAAATGGGTCAGCTATTTTTACATATTCAGATCATCACCTAAGTTTACAAATGCTCAACTTTAAGTTTCATGCTTTCATATGAAGTTCTGTGCAAGAATATTGACATTGGTTTATATGACTAGGGAGAAATTCTTTTAATAAGCAACACCTTAAATGTGTAATACAAATAAAAATAATTAATTTTCAGTATTCTGAGTTAAAATAGCATTTGAAAATATAGCTTTCTTGAAGTAGAGGGTTTTAAAATAGCAAGATCTCAATGATTTTGAATTTTTCTGTATCGATAAAATGCTTTTTGTAAGTGGGTTCCTGAGTTTTTTTGTGACTGTTTTGCTGGTTTGATTTTAAAGTTTGTGACTAAAAGAAAAAGCAGTTGTATAAATAATCTAGGCTTTTAGACTTGTATCTCTATCTTGCGTATGTTTTAGAGATTAGGTTGATAATGCCGTTCCTTATATCCTGGAGTGTATGATCCAAAAAAGGCATTACCCTCCTGAGGTTTCATACCCAAAACCCCAAACCCCACAAAATAACTTGTTTCATTGACCTTTTCTTTCTCCCTGCCCCACGCCCCCCCACCCCTGTGATGAGGCTAACCAAAGCTACTTTATTCACTAATATTCCAGTGACTTCTGAAGAAAAATATTTGCCAGGTATGTCTTTTCTACCAATGGGTTATTATTTACGTATTACCAGGCTTAAGCAATGTGTCTGAGACACTGAGATGTTAGAGGCGTTTTACCACCTCTTATAGATGGTCAGTGAAGGAAGAGTTAGTATATGAATTACTACAGGAGCTTGACCCCTACAAATCAAAGGGCCCTGATGACATCCACCCAAGGGTGTTGAGAGACCTGGCTGACATCATTGCAAGGCCACTCTCCATAATCTTTAAGAAGTCATGGAGAACGAGGGATGTCCCAGAGGACTGGAGGCAAATGTTACCCCTATCTACAAGAAGGGCTCGAGGGAGGATCCTGGTAACTATAGGCCCATCAGCCTTACTTCAGTCCCTGTGAAAGTTATGGAACGAATCCTCCTGGGGACCATCACAAGTCAAATGAAGCATGTGATTGGGAAAAGCCAACATGGCTTCACTAAAGGCAGATCGTGCTTGACAAACCTGGTGGCCTTCTATGACAAAGTGACTTGCCTGGTTGACATGGGGCAGGCAGTGGACATTGTCTACCTGGACATCTCCAAGGCCTTTGATACGGTCCCCCACAGTCTGCTGGAGAAATTTCTGTGTTATGGCCTAGACAAGTGGTCTGTGCAGCGGGTGGGGAACTGGCTGACAGGCCGCACCCAAAGGGTGGTGATAAATAGCTCCTTTTCCAAGTGGTAACCTGTCACTAGTGGAGTCCCCTAGGGATCAATATTGGGCCCAATGTTGTTCAACATCTTTATAAGTGATCTGGATAATGGCATCAAATGTAGCCTGATGAAGTTTGCTGATGACACCGAGTTGAATGGGGAAGTAGACACTCCAGAAGGGACAGCTGCTCTGCAGGGAGATCTGGATAGGCTGGAGGAGTGGGCCAGCAAGAACCTTATGAAGTTCAACAAGGACAAGTGTAAGGTCATGCACCTGGGAAAACATAATCCAGGAGTGCAGCACAGACTGGGATCCACCTGGCTGGAGAGCAGCTCTGTGGAAAGGGACCTGGGGATCCTGGTGGACAGGAAGCTCAACATGAGCGACCAGTGTGCTGCTGTGGCCAAGAAGGCCAACAGGATGCTGATTGCATCAAAAAGGGCATCGCCAGCAGAGAGAAAGAAGTCATTATCCCACTCTACTCAGTGCTTGTCAGGCCACACCTGGCGTACTGTGTACAGTTCTGGTCCCTTCTATACAAAAAGGATGTGGACAGGCTGGCAGCGGTCCAGAGAAGGGCTACCAAGATGATCAAAGGACTGGGAAGCCTGTCATATGAGGATAGGCTGAGAGAAGTGGGTTTGTTCAGCCTTGAGAAAAGGAGGCTTAGCAGCAATCTCATCACCATGTACCAGTACTTAAGGGATAGCTACAAAGAAGATGGAGACTCCCTTTTTACATGGAGTCACATGGAAAGGACAAGGGAGAATGGACACAAGTTGCTCTTGGGGAGATTCCGATTGGACACGAGAGGAAAATTTTTCACAGTGAGGACAGTCAACCATTGGAATAATCTCCCCAGGGAAGTGGTTGACTTGGCCACGTTGGACACCTTTAAGAGTCGTCTGGACAGGGTGCTGGGCCATCTTGTCTAGACTGTGCTCTTCCCAGAAAGGTTGGACTAGATGATCCCTGAGGTCCCTTCCAACCTGTGATTATGTGATATCTGAAACAGCAATATATTTTATGTTTGGTAATGGCTATGGGCAAATACCAAGGTGCTTTGAGAGCTTGGTGATTATACTGCAAACATGTGACCTCAAAGTCTGAGCAATTAAGATACAATATCCCTGTAGATGCTATTGTGGGGTAGGGAGCATGCAGATATTGTAAGATGGAAGGCAGCTCTAAGAAAGAGAAATGTGTAATTGTAGAAAACAAGTTTGACATTACTATCTTTATCTGGAGAAAACTCCCTGCTAATTAGAACCTACACATGAATGTTCTATGGAAAATGATTTTGTAAGAATCACTGCTTTTGAATCGTGTTATACTTGGTGTATAGAAAGGCATAAATTGGAAGTTCCTGGGCTGTCCCTCAGTAATAATATAATCCACCCCATGACTATAGTCACTCAAACTTCACGAGATCTGGGATGCATTGGGTTTATCACATGCATTTTTGTGGTGAGGAGTATTGAAGACATATATCTTGTGGGGACATTTGGTGAGACAAACCAGAGTTTAACATACAAGGTAATTGTTAAAATGCAAAACGATATGTTAAGTATTAGTAAAACTATGACAAGGTGAAGTATCTTGTTGAAGATTCCTGTTGCTCTCGGTGACCATTCAAATAAAGTGTCCCACCAGTAGTGTTCTCTATCCTTCTTCACTCCTTCTAAAACGTGGTGTATCTCCTCTGCATCATGATGGACAGTAATTAGAGTTCCTTTTCCATTGTTCTGAACTCATTGCAGCAATAGGTTTAGTGTAGGGGAAGAGACAGGGATCGGCGACCGGAAGATTACGGGATGTGACGGAAAGATAGACTCCTCCCCATAGGAGTGGCAGGAACAGGAAGCACAAGAGCTATATAAGCGTGTGACGCAGCTAAATAAACGGACATTTTGTATCCGTCATATTGATGTCTGTGCATCACTGTCCCCAGGGTGGGTAGAGCCCTGTGTCCCGGAGATATGCGGTCCAAGATAAGTTCTCCCGTAGAAGCGTACAGCTACAAGTGGTGACCCCGACGTGATTAGCGGGGAGGCTTGGCAAGTTCGCCGGGGGGAAAAGAGAGCTTGGGGTAGGCAGGGGCGGGACGGGGAGCCGCAGGTCGGCGGGCGCGCCATGGAATCAGTCGTAAAGGTACTGAAGGGATTGGGGAAGGAATATGGTACTTCGATATCGAAGACGCCTACCTCAAAGGCCATCCGATGGATGATTACGCAGGGGCTCATACGAAGTCCCGCAGACATATTTAATAAGGATAAGTGGGTGAGGATTAAAGAGGAGTTAGCCGAAAGGGCTATGATGGGAAAACCCCAGTACATACAGCTCTGGGGAAAGATACACCGATTACTATTGAAAGCTCGGGATGATCAGGAGACGTGGCGGCAGGCGCGGCTGTGCCTGCACGGTGCTACAGGCGACAGTAGCCCGGAAAGAGACCCAGGAGGGGCAGTGGGGATGCAGACAGGGGCAAGCATCGCGGGGGATGGGAAAGAAGGGGAGAGTTCGGACGGAGTAGCCTGGCCAGCGACTCAGTCTGAGGCTCCCAAGGAGGTGGATCGGGAAGCGGCGGTGTTCCCTGTTGAGCCAGCAGGGCCTTTAGAGTGCCCCCCCAGCCCCCGCATACCCCTGGGATGATTTGGCACAGGCGCGGGTGCCCGCGCGCGGGGAGGGTGACGTGGCAGTGGACGCAGCGGGAGTGACGGAGCGGAAGGAGAAAGATGACCAGCGCCGGAAGCAGCGCCGGCAGCGGCACCGCCCTCTGCCCGACCCTCGAGACTGGCTCCCGGGGCAACCCTTGAGATGGGAGTCGGATGAGGAGGGGGATTGGGGTGCCTGGAGGGGAGGACAGGGGGAGTATAGAACAACTTCGAGTAGCAGCGAATCAGAAATTGGGGGAGAAACCGATGCCCATATGTGGGAAGAGAGAGCAGCTTGCCTGCGGCGCGCAAAAAAGGCACAAAACAGCAGAGACTCGAACGACCAATCAGAAGGAGGGAGGAAAGGGACCGTCAAAAGGGGAGGTCCAGGGTGCTGCAGCTCTGGAGGGGTCCGCCGAGGAAGTGCTGCGGCAGCTGCAGCAGGCTATGCGCGCACTAGGGGAAGTAACTCGGCGGCAGACAGGACTTTTAACGAAGGGTGCACCCCAGCGACAGTCAGTTGAGTTACCTAACTGGCGGCTGATAGCCAGAGATTGTAGCCTCGATGGAGTAAGGATAGAGATGCCCGGGATCTTCCCTGTCCGACTAGCTCCAGGAGGAGGGGTGGAGTGGACGCCGATAGATGCCAAGCTAGTGCGAACTTTATGGCGAGAAATTAGAGAAAAGGGGCTGAAAGATGAAGGAGTAGGATTGCTGCTGGACGCTGCGCATGCAGTGCCATTGACCCCCTCTGATGCTAAGCAGTTGGCAAAAGCAATATTGGCTCCCGCAATGTACATACTTTGGAAGGAGGCAATGCACAGTGCCTGCCATGCCCTCGTACAGCAAGTGGCGGCAGTTCCGGGCCACCCGCTGAGAGGGACCACCCTTGACCGGTTCACTGGCAGAAGTCAAGGACTGGAAACCCCGCAGTTGCAAGCAGCAGAATTAAGGGGCAGGGAGCTGCAAGCGGTAACGGAGAGTTCCCGCAAAGCGTATAGTGAAGTGGGCAGGTATGAGAAAAAAGCAGAACCTTGGCAAAAGATACAGCAAGGACTAGCAGAGCCATTTACAACGTTTTGTGACAGGTTGCAGAAGGCTATTATAGAATCAGAATTGCCACCAGCAGCCAAGGAGGCAGTCCTTATGGATTGCCTCCGAAATCAAGCAAATCCGCAAACACAAGATATCCTCCGCACCCTGGCGGTAGGGGCGCCATTGGGTGAAACCATCAGGCATGTCTTGCGCCAGGAAGCATTGAACCAGCATGGCGGTGCGGGAGCGCACGTCTGCCAGAACCCTGACTGTGGAAGCGAAGAAAGGGTGATGGTGCAAGCGGCCGGGGTGGGGCCGAGATGTCACTTGTGTGGCCGGCAAGGGCACTTTAAAGCTGGGTGCCCGCTAGCGGAAAGGGGAGGACGTAATGGAGGAGGAGTGCGCCCAGTAGGGAGGTGCTGGGTGTGTGGGAAGCCAGGACACCTGGCAAGAGATTGTCCAACTACGAGGCCGGGAAACGGCCAAAGGAGGGCGAAGCGAGGGGGATTCGCGCCTCCTGTGAGTCAAATGACCCCCATCACAGTGCCAACGCCAGGAGCTTGGCCCACTGTAGCGGGCCAAGGGGGAGTGAACCGTCACGCAGGGGAGCAAGATTTGCAGGTTACAGCCCCCGCGTGGCCTTGGTCATAGGCTGTGATGAGAGACCCATGGCAGCAGTGATGATTACCCCGCAAGAGCCGAGTTACCCGGCACGGATATGCCTGGGAATGTTAGTGGATACCGGGGCAGATGTCACAGTGATGCCACTCGAACGGTGGCCACCAACTTGGCCCCTTGCCATGGGAAAACGTATAATAGGGGTAGGAGGAGAACAACAGACGAGAACAACAGACGAGAACTAGTACTTGCCCTGTGAAAGTCGAAGTCATGGACGAGGACGCAGGGAAGCTCCTCACGGCTGTAGTGACCATACTAGTAGCAGATGGGGTAGCAAGCCCCTTGTTAGGGCGAGATGCCCTTGCCCAGATGGGGATCGGGTTGAAAAATTTAGCATAAGGGCCACTGCCTCAGAGGGGCTTCATCAGCACAAGCTAGTGTGGAAAACCGAACAGCCCGTCTGGGTGGAGCAGTGGCCCCTGACAACAGAGAAAACAGAGGCTGTAAGAGCTATAGTAAAACGAGAGCACGAAGCAGGGCACCTAGAGCCCTCGATGAGCCCGTGGAACACCCCTATATTTGCTATAAAAAAGAAAGATAAAAACCAATGGAGGATGCTGCATGACCTTAGAGCAGTAAATCAGCAAATGGAGGACATGGGGCCTCTCCAACCTGGCCTACCAGATCTGAGTGCTGTCCCGAAAGGATGGCGAGTCATTGTTTTAGATATCAAAGACTGCTTCTTCAGCATTCCGCTACATCCAGATGATAGAAAGAGATTTGCCTTTACTCTGCCTGCAGTGAACCGCACAGAACCAGGTAGTAGATGGCAGTGGACAGTACTTCCGCAGGGGATGAAAAACTCTCCAGCGATCTGCCAGAGGTATGTGGCTTCTGCATTGCAGCAAGTAAGGCAGCAGTATCAGGAGAGAATCTACATGATCCACTACATGGATGACGTCCTCATAGCTGCGCCCACCGAGGCGTTGTGTGAACAAGTCTTTTCAGACACCCAAAGGGGTCTTGCGGGACAGGGCCTCAAGGTAGCTGAGGCAAAGGTACAGCGAGGACCAGTGTGTGGATTTCTGGGTGCTAGAATACAAGGGGATTCCATACAAGCTCAGCCTATTAAACTTACACCTAAGGTTAAAAATTTACACGATGTCCAGAAGCTGGTAGGAGCACTGCAGTGGTTGCAGACTTTCGTGCGCGTCACCGGTGAGGAGATGCAACCTTTCTATGCGTTGCTGAAAGGGACCGACCCATGGGAGCCCAGGAGTTTAGACGCTGAGGCAGTCCAGCAGTTGCAGATGATAGAACGTCGAATGCAAAAGGAAGGAGTATGGCGGTGGGACCCCCAGGAGGAATTAATTGCAGGTTGGATTCTGACCGCCAGTGGAGTGTTAGGATTGCTATATCAAATACGAGCAGGGGAAGAAAAACCACTGCGATGGGTATATCAGAAGGTTCCCAAGGATGCGTTCTCCACAAAAGTCAAGGTAGCCGGGGGAATGATTTGGCGTCTGCGACGGGAAAGCAAGGTAATCTTTGGGAAGGAGCCAGGTAAGCTGACAGTGCCGTGGAATGGGGAGAACTGGCAGAAGGTGGTAGAGAGTGAAGAGGATATACAATTGGCAGTATACTCATACCCAGGGAAAATCGTCACAGGCACGGTACAGAGGTGGGCCGAGACAGCCAAAGTGGTGGATTTGAGTGTGGATAGTAGAGTTTTGGATACCCCTCACCCAGGACCAACATATTTCACAGACGCTTCCTCGAAGACAAACAGAGCGGCGGTAGTGTGGAAAGAAGAGAATAGTTGGATGCGCCAGACGTATGAGGAGCAGGGTAAAACTGTGCAGTGGCTGGAGGCGAAAGCGCTAGAGATGGCCCTGCGAAAGGATATAGATCGGCATATAAATGTGTGCACAGACTCCTTATACGTGTATAAATTAGTCATGTCCATGAAATGAGAGGGTGTACCACACACGGAAATTGCCTTGATGCTAGAGGTTGCTTTATCGCAGCGAGGAGCAACTGTGACAGTAATTCACATTTGCAGTCATCAGACGGGGCCTGGACCACTGATTGAGGGGAATTGCATGGCTGATGAGGCAGCCGCGGGAGTCTGGACCTTGGCGGAGGCAAAGAAACTGCATGAACAACTGCACCTGGGTGCTAAAGCCTTAGCAAAGGAGTGTGGCATCTCAATAAGAGCAGCAAGAGAAGTAGTAGCCACCTGTCCTTACTGTCAGCACTCGCCATTGTGGGAGGCAGGAGTCAACCCTCGAGGACTGGAAGCAAATTCTATCTGGCAGACTGACTTTACTGAATGTCCACAGTTGGCCCCCGGACGGCACCTGGCAATTACAGTTGATACATATAGTGGAGTCATCATGGCTACTCAACATCGGAAGCAGACCGCAACGCACTTGACTGCGCATTGGACCACGGTAATGGTGTGGCTTGGAAAGCCTACCGAGATAAAAACAGATAATGGACCATGCTTTCGGGCTCGAAGTACCCAAGAATGGTATAAAGCTTGGAATATTGTATTAAAACACGGCATTGCTTACAATAGCACAGGGCAGGCAATAGTAGAACGCGCTCATCACACCTTGAAAGCAAAAATAATACAGCTTGGGGAGGGGGAGGGGTATAAGGGAACTATACCCGTAGCAGCTCAGCAAACTATTTTAATGCGTGCGTTATATTCGCTTAATCATTTTATATGCGGGCAGGAGCAAGTTACAGCAGTGGAGAAGCACTTTGGCAAAGCTCAAGCAGGCGAGCGCTATCCGCAGGTACGAGTAAGGTTCCCAGGCAGTGAGCAATGGGAGAGAGGATGGAAACTGAGATGCCTGGGGAGGGGCTATGCCGCGGTTGAGAATGAAGGGCGCATAGAATGGGTGCCTGCAAAGTGTGTGAAAGCAGAACTGTGCAAGGATGTACAATGAATAATCCCTTTCTGAGTTGTCTCTTTGCAGGGTCTGCTGACATGGATCCTCATGCTAGCCGCACCGTTGGGAAAAGAAATGAGCTCCTTGACAAGATCGCAAGCAATATTGCAACAAGAGCGACACTGGGAAAGGGCGGCAAAAGAGAGATATAAACTGGGACTGGATAGTAATAACTGGGGGGATCTTGTTGTGTGTAGTAATCATGGTTACTTGTGGGCTGCCATTGTTATGCTGTGTTATAAGACAAATCAAAGAGCGCCTGCGAGCGTTACATGAATATAGACCTGACCGCAATATGTATCCGCTTACGCAAGTAGCTTTGTAGAATTTTAGTAGCATGGGGAGGGGGAGATGTAGGGGAATAGACAGGGATCGGCGACCGGAAGATTACGGGATGTGACGGAAAGATAGACTCCTCCCCATAGGAGTGGCAGGAACAGGAACCGCAAGAGCTATATAAGCGTGTGACGCAGCTAAATAAATGGACATTTTGTATCCATCATATTGATGTCTGTGCATCACTGTCCCCAGGGTGGGTAGAGCCCTGTGTCCCAGAGATATGCGGCCCAAGATAAGTTCTCCCATACAAGCGTACAGCTACAGTTTAGGTCATCATGTTGCACCAGTTTTCTCACCAATGTGAGATTCATTCCAATGGGAGTAGGTAACAAGCCTTGATATGATATGTAGTTAGATTGTATCAATTGGTAGGATGTGACAGGAGCTGAATAATTAAGTCACATTCCATTATGTTAGTAAAGTTACAAACACAAATATTAGAGTGATTATAAGTAAGTAAGTATAGTGGTGCTGTCTACAAGTATAGAATCACAAAGGGTTCTCATACAAGCGCATCCTTTCCCAATATATGCAAGTACAGTTTCAGAGGTTTCATAGGGCTGTATTTCAAAATGACAAACATTTTTTTCAGTGTCGAGACAAATGTCTTGGGCTTTGATGGTGTTGCTCTCACAAATAAATCTTTGTTGCTCCCGCATGACACATGCAGCAACATCAAGGGTTTCCCATTTGTCTTCTCTTCATCAGGCCCATGCTCAATGTTCCAATGGGTAGCGTACGGCCCCATTGTGGTTCAACCCCAGTGCAATGAGAGGGTATATGGTATATACTGAGGCATTGCGTACTGTCAAAACAAAAGCTGTGTCTTTGCCATCAGTAGGGTTGTAGGTGAAATTAACTGGATACCACCAGGACTGGAATTCTTTCTCAAATTTAGTTGCGTTATTCCAGATTATCTTTCAAATTTCAGTGGGCAGGGTGCCTCCCTCACCTTCTCATACAACTGCAGCGACTATAGATTGTATCCACAGTTGAGCTTGGATACAACTAAGAGCTAGAGAAGCATTATTTTGGGCAGCACCAAGTGCATCTGTAATCAGCTGGTGGTCTTTCTCATTTACCTTTACCAACTGAGGCAATATATCCAATAAAAGCCATTGGTTGTTTCCCAGAGCTGAAAGAGAAGATTGTAAAGGATGTTCTAATTTGTTTAGATCACTAGTCATTGTGACTAGTTGTGGCGATTCACGACACGGACTCCATATTCATGCACAAGCGAAGCTGAAGCCTTTTATTAACAAAAGAGCAGCCTTAATATAGTCTCCCTCCTGAGCTAGTATTTTTCCCTTCTCTCCGCCTCTGAATGTGTTCTATCACACTAGCTCCATATATGGTATAAACATATATAAGCGCACTCTCACGCTCTCCTGCTTTGGTGCTCCAGCTGTGCCCCTGACCTTCTGTCCCACATATCAAGGCCTCAGTTCTGTGTTTTTGTGAGTTGTTTATCTATCCCAAGGCTCGCATCCAACAAGGGCAATGAGATATCCGGTACTGTCATGGGAGGCCACATTCAATTATTCCACAACTAGTTAGTTTGTAAGCACCTCAGCATCAATTCCCAAACCAGTTCCCAACACACTGGTCACATCACTCTTTGATCGTTTTCAAGAGATGAGGGTCTGTCTATGCAACCATGCTGGCCATCCTGTATAGGATGTAGCCAGGAATGGCGAACAGATAGGTTTAGTTGCAGAGACATTGACCTGCCCCAGGAGTTCCAGCAACTCAAAGAAGATACGTCCTAGTCCCCACCTCTACAGACCAGTGTCTCAGCCATTAGGAGTAAGTGTCCCTTTGCACAAGAGAGACAATACACACCACGACGCACCCTATGGTTTTAACTGTGTGACCATGAAGATGACATGAAGAACTGGGATGGAAAACCTACCTCAACCCTAGAGGCATGGGTACGTGAGCTGCAAGGGAGAACAATCACTCAGGGGAGTTTCTCCAGGAGAGCAGCTGCTCCAGTTTCCAGTAAGCAAGTCCCCAGACAGAGGAGCAGAAGCGCTGATTTTCTGTTTGATTTTAATAGAGACACTCGTGATTCGCATTTACAAGAAGTAAGCGACAAATACTATGATCAGGAATAGAGGGGCCCTTCCTCCAGCAAGGTGGAGGAAAGGGATAACCAGGTTTACTACACTGTGTGGATCTGATGGCTTGGCACGTCTGACCCACAGGAGTATAAAGCTTTAGTGGACACTGGTGCACAGTGAACCTTAATGCCATCAAACTATATAGGGGCAGAACCCATCAGCATTGCTGGAGGGACAGGGGGATGCCAAGAGCTAACTGTATTGGAAGCCGAAGAGAGCCTAAGCGGGAATGAGTGGCAAAAGCACCCCATTGTAACTGGCCCAGAGGCTCCATGCATCCTTGGCATAGACTACCTCAGGAGAGGGAGGGTATTTCAAGGACCCAAAAGGGTACAGGTTGGCTTTTGGTGTAGCTGCCTTGGAGACAGAAGATAATTAAACAGCTGTCTACCTTGCCTGGTCTCTCGAAGGACCCTTCTGTTGTGGGGTTGCTGAAGGTCAAAGAACAACAGGTGCCGATCGCCACCACAACAGTGCACCGGCGGCAATATCGCACCCACCGAGACTCTCTGATCCCCATCCATGAACTCATTCACCAACTGAGGAGCCAAGGAGTCATCAGTAAGACCCACTCACCCTTTAACAGTCCCATATGGGCAGTGTGGAAGTCAAATGGAGAGTGGAGGCTAACAGTAGAGTCTTGTGGCCTGAATGAAGTCACTCCACCGTTGAGTGCTGCTGTGCCAGACATGCTAGAACTTCAATACGAACTGGAGTCCAAGGCAGCCAAGTGGTATGCTACAATTGATATCGCTAATGCATTCTTCTCCATCCCTCTGGCAGCAGAGTGCAGGCCACAGTTTGCTTTCACATGGAGGGGCGTCCAGTACACCTGGAATCGAGTGCCGCAGGGGTGGAAACACAGTCCTACCATTTGTCATGGACTGATCCATAATGCTTTGGAACAAGGTGGAGCTCTGGAACACCTTCAATACATTGATGATGTCATCGTGTGGGGCAATACAGCAGAAGTTTTTGAGAAAGGAGAGAAAATAGTCCAAATCCTCCTGAAAGCTGGTTTTACCATAAAACAAAGTAAGGTGAAGGGACCTGCACGAGAAATCCAGTTCTTAGGAATCAAATGGCAAGATGGACATCGTCAGATTCCAATGGATATGATCAATAAAATAGCAGCCATATCTCCACCAACTAGCAAAAAGGAAACACAAGCTTTCTTGGGCATTGTGGGTTTTTGGAGAATGCCTATTCCAAATTACAGTCTGATCGTGCGCCCTCTCTATCAAGTGACCAGGAAAAAGAATGATTTCAAATGGGGCCCTGAGCAACAACAAGCCTTTGAACAGATTAAATGACAAATAGTTCATGCAGTAGGCCTTGGGCCAGTCCGGGTAGGACAAGATGTAAAATATGTGCTCTACACTGCAGCTGGGGAGAATGGCCCTACCTGGAGCCTCTGGCAGAAAGCACTTGGGGAGACCCGAGGTCGACCCCTAGGGTTTTGGAGTCGGGGGTACAGAGGGTCCGAAGCCCGCTATGCTCCAACTAAAAAAGGATATTGGCAGCATATGAAGGGGTTCGAGCTGCTTCAGAAGTGGTTGGTACTGAAGCACAGTTGCTCCTGGCACCCCGACTACCAGTGCTGGGCTGGATGTTCAAAGGAAACATCCCCTCCACACATCATGGAAATGATGCTACATGGAGTCAATGGGTTGCACTGATCACCCAATGGGCTCGAGTAGGAAACCCCAGTTGCCTAGGAACCTTGGAAGTGATCATGGACTGGCCAGAAGGCAAACATTTTGGATTATCACCAGAGGAGGAGGTGACACATGCTGAAGAAGCCCCACTGTATAACAAACTGCCACAAAAGGAGAGGCAATGCCAGAAAATGAGAAGCAATGCCAGAAAATGAGAAGCAATGCCGGAAAATGATAAGCAATATGCCCTCATTACTGATGCGTCCTGTCGTTTTGGGGGAAGCACCGGAGATGGAAGCTGCTGTATGGAGTCCTACAAGACAAGTAGCAGAAACTGCTGAAGGAGAAGGTGAATCGAGCCAGTTTGCAGAAGTAAAGGCCATCCAGTTGGCCTTAGACATTGCTGAACAGGAAAAGTGGCCAGTGCTCTGCCTCTGTACTGACTCCTGGATGGTGGCAAATGCCCTGTGGGGCTGGCTACAGCAGTGGAAGCAAAGTAACTGGCAGCGCAGAGGCAAACCCATCTGGGCTGCCACATTGTGGCAAGATATTGCTGCCCGGTGTCGTGGTTTAGCCCCAGTAAGCAACCAAGCACCATGCAGCCACTCACTTCCCCCCGGTGGGACGGGGAGAGAATCGGAAGAGTCAAAGTGAGGCAACTCATGGTTTGAGATAAAGACAGTTTAATAGGTAAAGCAAAAGCTGCATGCGGAAGCAAGGCAAAACAAGGAATTCATTCACTACTTCCCATGAGCAGGCAGGTGTTCAGCCATCTCCAGGAAAGCAGGGCTCCATCATGCGTAATGGTTACTTGGGAAGACAAACGCCATTACTCCAAATGTTTCCCCCATTCATCCTTCTTCCCCCAGCTTTACTTACTGGGCATGACGTCCTATGGTATGGAATATCCCATTGGTCAGTTTATGTCAGCTGTCCTGGCTGTGCCCCCTCCCAGCTTCTTGTGCACCAGGCAGAGCACGGGGAGCTGAAAAAGTCCTTGACCAGTGTACACGCTACTTAGCAACAACTAAAACATCTCCACATTATCACCACTGTTTCCAGAAAAAATCCAAAACATAGTCTCATACTAGCTACTATGAAGAAATTTAACTCTATGCCAGCTGAAACCAGGACACCCGGGTAGAGAACCTGGTTGTAAAGGTACATCATGTGAATGCTTTTGTCCCCAAGAGTTGGGCCGCTGAAGAACATCCACACAACCAGCAGGTGGATCAGGCTGCCAAGATTGAAGTGGCTGAGGTGGATCTGGACTGGCAACGTAAGGGCGAACGTAAGGGTGAAGACCGATGACACCTCAGGCCATCAAGGGAGAGATGCAACATACAGGTGGGCTCGTGATCGAGGGGTGGACTTGAGCATGGACGCTATTACACAGGCTATCCACGAATGTGAAACTTGTGCTGCAGTCAAGCAAGTGAAGAGAGTAAAGCCTCTGTGGTATCGGGAACGATGGCTGAAATATAAATATGGGGAGGCCTGGCAAATTGACTATATCACACTCCCACAAACCCGCCAAGGCAAGCGCCATGTGCTTACAGTGGTAGCTACAATGACCAGCTGCCTGGAAACATATCCTGTCCCCCATGCCACTGCCCGGAACACTATCCTGTGTGGTGACATGGCACCCCAGAGAGAATTGAGTCAGACAACAGGACTCATTTCCGAAATAACCTCGTAGACACCTGGGCCAAAGAGCATGGCATTAAGTGGTTGTATCACATTCCCTATCACGCACCAGCCTCTGGGAAAATCAAAAGATACAATGGACTATTAAAAACTACACTGAGAGCAATAGGTGGTGGAACATTCAAGCACTGGGATACACATTTAGCAAAGGCCACGTGGTTAGTCAACATTAGGGGATGTGCCAATCGAGCTGGCCCTGCCCCATACTGTGGAAGGCGATAGAGTCCCTGTAGTGCACATAAATATTATGCTGGGCAAAACAGTGTGGGTTCTTCCTGCCTCAGGCAAAGGCAAACCCATTCGTGGGACTGCGTTTTCTCGAGGACCTGGGTGCACTTGGTGGGTGATGCAGAAGGATGGAGAAATCCGATGTGTGCCTCAAGGGGATTTGATTTTGGGTGAAAACAGCCAATGAACTGAATAATATGCTGTTAATTGCTATATAATGTTCTATGTCATCACTACTATGGTTGCTATGTGCCATATCAATGGTATCATGGTGGCAATCTCTAAAATTAATAATAATTTTAAAAATGAACTTTCAGTTGAACCAAGCAAAGTGCAGCAGTGATAGAACAAGGACTAACAGTGCAGCAGTGATGGAACGAGGACTGACTTCAGCATACAACAATTCAACACCACTCACTGCACCTCTCTGAAAGACTCTCACAATAGATGGAACCCAAAGTCATGGACTAAATGAACTCAATGGACATTTCACAGACACTTTACAGGGGTGGTCCATAGACTAGGGGAATGATAAATGAAATCTGTATATTCTATTAAAGGATCAGAAGGTGGGTAGGGGATATTGAAATTGTATTGGAAAGTATGGGACCTGAGCATGACGTAAATGGTATTGAATAAGGGGTGGCCACTGTCATGGTTTTAGCTGGGATAGAGTTAATTTTCTTCATGCTAGCTGGCATAGTGCTGTGCTTTGGACTTAGTATGAAAACAATGGTGATAACACACCGATGTTTTAGTTGTTGCTAGGTAGTGCTTATACTAGTCAAGGACTTTTCTAGCTTCCCATGCTCTGCCAGGTGCAGAAGAAGCCAGGAGGGGAGGGGGCACAGCTAAGAGAGCAGGTTCAATGTGGCCAAAGGGATATTCCATATCATGTAACGTCATGCCCAGTATGTTACATGGGAGGAGCTGGCTGGGAGAAGGGAGGCAGCAATCGCATCTTGGGGACTGGCAGCAGTGGTCGGCAGGTGGTGAGTGAGCGTGTTTTTTTCTGTTTTTTTCCCTTTTCCCTTTTCCTTTTTATTATAGTATCATTTTTGTTTTTAGTATAATAATAATCATTATTATAATAAGTATTTCATTTAAATTATTAAACTGTTCTTATCTCAACCCACAATTTTTATTTTTTCTTTTGCTCTTCCATTTCTGTCCCCCATCCCACAGGAGTGGGGGGAGTGAGCGAGTGGCTGCTTGGTGTTTAGTTGCTGACTGGGGCTGAACCATGACACACTCTCTCCTCACACTCTTCCCCTGCTTCAGTGTGGGGGCCATCCCATGGGGGACAGTCATCCACAAACTTCTCCAACATGGATTCTTCCCACGGGGCTGCAACTCTTCACAAACTGCTCCAGCATGGGTCCCTTCCATAGGGTGCAGTCCTTCAGGAACAGACTGCTCCAGCATGGCTCCCCTGTGGTGTCGCAGGTCCTGTCAGAAAACCTGCTCCAGTGTGGGCTTCCCATGAGGTCACAGCCTCCTTTGGGTCACATCCACCTGCTCCTTTGTGGGGTCCTCCACAGGCTGCAGGTGGATATTTTCTCCACCATGGACCTCCATGGGCTGCAGGGGCACAGCCTGCCTCACCATGGTCTTCACCGGGGGCTGCAGGGGAATCTCTGCTCTGGTGCCTGGAGCACCTCCTCCCCCTCCTCCCTCTTCACTGACCTTGGTGTATGCAGGGTTGTTTCTCTCACATAGTCTCACTCCTTTCTTCCAGCTGCTGTTTTGTAGCAGCTTTTCCCCCTTCTTAAATATGTTATCCCAGAGGTGCTACCACTGTTACTGATTGGCTCAGCCTTGGCCAGCGGTGGGTTCATCTTGAAGCTGGCTGGCACTGGCTCTATCAGACATGGGGGCATCTTCTCACAAAAGCCACCCCTGTAGCCCCCTCCTCTGCTACCCAAACCTTGCCGCGCAAACCCAATACAATTTAAAAAAAAGAATACAATTTACCTGTTACTCTTGATATATCAACAAACCAAAATAGTAAAACCACAACTATCCACACAAAAAATGTCAGTAATTTTATTTATAATCTGTTTCCAAGTTAAACCGACACAAGTTGAAGGAGATGTAGCTATATGCTAATAAGAGGTAGGAGAGATACAGAAACAGTAGACAAGTTGCATTTTGCCAGTATGACTATCTGTAGCCTTCATACAGCATATGAAGGTTTCTTTCAAGGTTGCACACTTAGTTCTTTCTCAGTATGAATGAGTGATTTTACTTTGTAGTTGTTACAAAACAAGTAGCAGTTGCAGAAGTGCAACTGAAACAATTTCTACACTGAATATTTCATTAGCTGTTTTTCTTATCAGGCATAGTTAGAAGAATATATTTCCATACAAGCAGGTTACAGGAGTTTACAATTTGAGTGCAAGATATTTTCTTCTCTAAAAATTATCACACTTATATGCTGGAACAGCAATGATACAAAACCAATTAGGTGTTAAATGTATATTTGTTCAACTGAACAATCAATTGCATTTGAACTTAATTTAAAGCAGTATTTACTGATATTGTCATTTACCACTTGATCTAGCAGGATGAAAACTTTTAGTGAAAAAAAAACCAAACCAAACCAAAACAGAAGTGCAGTTATTACACAGGAAAAGATTGCTTCCTTACCCTTAAGACTTATTGCATGACTCTCTCTCCAGCCTATTTAAGACAAAATAGATTTTAGCATAAATGATCTCTGTTCCTGGCTTCAGTGGTAAAGTGTGTAATGATAGCTCCTGTTATTGGTTTCACTGCTTTTTTATTTAGGCTATAAAGCCCTTTCTTTTAATATACATGAAACAGAGAATGTTTACAAGTATTGTGCCAGTTGTAGGAAATTCCTAAAGGGTTAGCTGATGCCATCAACATTTTAATAAATACTCTGGTTACATATGATCTGTACTGGAGTGTAGCTGTACGCTTCTATGGGAGAACTTATCTTGGGCCGCATACCTCCGGGACACAGGGCTCTACCCACCCTGGGGACAGTGATGCACAGACACCAATATGATGGATACAAAATGTCCGTCTATTTAGCTGCGTCACACGCTTATATAGCTCTTGCGGTTCCTGTTCCTGCCACTCCTATGGGGAGGAGTCTATCTTTCCGTCACATCCCGTGATCTTCCGGTCGCCGATCCCTGTCTCTTCCCCTACACTGGAGCAAAACCCAAACATGACAATAGTGTAGTATGGGAAATGAAAGTTACTGCTCTGTAAAGGTTATTTCAAGAGAAGTTGTCAGATAACTAACCAATGCTTCATTCCATTTAACCTTGGGGATAGTTCTCCCATAAATTCTGTAAGCTATAGGGCTTGTACTTGACAGTACAACTTCTATAGCCAGTCTTTGAATATTATTATATTTTGCAGTTCTTAAGGAACTCTGAAGAGGTTCATGACACTCCTGTTTTGAAGGAGAAAGGTAGCCAACTGCATGAAGATTGCTGTCTATATTGGGTCTGGCTGGGATGGAGTAAACTTTCCCCATAGCAGCCCTTATAATGCTGTGCTTTGTATTGGTAGCTAGAAAGGTGTTGATAACACACCAGTTCTTTGGCTACTGCTGAGCAGTGCTCACACAGCATCGAGGCTGTCTCTCCAACACCCCCCACTCCCAAAGGCCAATAGACTGGGGGTGGGCAAGATCTTGGGAGGGGACACAGCCAGGACAGGTGACCTCAACTGACCAAAGGGATATTCCATACCATATGACCTCTGCTCAGCAATAAAAGCTAAGAGAAAGGAGGCGGGGTGGGCATTTGTTACTTACGGCATTTGTCTTCTAGAGCAACCACTACACATACTGAAGCCCTGCTTCCCAGGAAGTGGCTGGACATTGCCTGCTGATGGGAAGTAGAGAATAAATCTTTTGTTTTCCTTTGCTTCTGCATGCAGGCTTTGCTTTATTAAACTGCCTTTATCTTGACCCATGAGTTCTTTTTCATCTTATTTTCTTCCCCCTGTCCTGCTGAGGAGGGGACTGATAGAGCAGCTTGGTGGGCATCTGATGGCCAGCCAAGGGCAACCTGCTACACTGTCACACATTAAGGGTAAACCGAGTGTTGAGAAATCCTGCAGTGCTGTCCAGTCCACTCTGGATTTATTGGTTCCCTTTATCAAAGTTAGTAGTGAGCAGTTGAAAACATGAAAGAGAACTAAGAATAAACATTAAGTTTAATAGGAGATATGCTAGGAGCAATGCTTCTCTCCTGACACAACACACTACTCCAAGCAATGTTTGTACAGTAGTTGTAGACCACCTACGGCCTCCATCGATCTTTCTTGTAAATGGTATCCTGTCCTATTAAATGTGACTGAAATTAATTATCAGCTTTATTGAATGGATTTGATTCTGAATCGGAACAACCTCTGAAAGATCGTGTTAGGGTTTTTCTTCTTTGTCATCAGATGTTAATTCAGAAGCTGTTATTTGGAAATGTATTTAATGTAAAGCTTAAGTAGCTCTACAGCCTCAAAAGGCAGCTACAGCAATTTATATAGAGATTTTTAAAAAACCCACAGATTTTAATGCTGTGTGTAGGCAAGCTCTACTGAATAAAGTATTAAATGCCTTACAGTTGTTTAAGTTGCTCTATTAAGCTCTACCTCTTTATTTAACAGATGGCAATATAGATTTCCGATTTTTGTTTTTTCTCCAGTTCTTTTCATTTCTCCTTGGATCCAGCTGCATTTTTCCCCATTTTAGAAGACAACTCATACAACATGCACAAGTAGCATTTTTTACAGTCAAGTGCCTGACTTAGTCCCAAATTTTGCATTTGCTTCTACTCACAGTGCTCCTTTTTTTTGTCCACAAGATGAATCAGATATAATGTCTGAGGTCCAGGAGCTCCTGTGTATTTCTCCATTTGGCAGTCTCTATTGTTACTCCTCCACATGCTTTCTCCAGTCTAACTGGCCAGCAGTGGTCACTTTGTCTTAGGAATCAAATTAGTTTTGGTATACAAATTGGAAATTGGGAGTGTTGAGAACCTCCCTGGAGTAAAAACAAGTGTACCTTGTAGCAAAAAGCAGTGTGAACAGTAACCAGAATTAAAAAGGTAACATAATAAAATACAGAAAATCAGTGGTCTCTAAAACAGTAAGATCACCTGAGCAGGGTAGGAAGAGAAATGCTGTAGACTGGAAAAATCTTTAACTTGGCCATATAACCATCACTTAAGATAGATATGTGTAATGAAACTTTTAAAAAAAACTTAATTTTTTAAGCCAATGATTTACCACACAAGAATAGAAAGATAATCTTTCTAAGGCAGTTATTTTTTGATAAATTTTCAGTATTAATTATTTGTACAGTCACAGGATCAGTTTTAGCTTATTACAGTTAAGTATTTTAAGCTTATATTAAATGCTGCACACATATGGAATATAATACAGTTTTCCATGCCTAGGAAAACAGTGCCATAATGCTGACCTCCAAGGCTACCATCCTGATTTGAGGGTAGACATGGTAGTAGAAAAACCTAAAACTTCTTAATAATATTTCCTTTCCCAAGCCAAGTTCTATTTTGGTTTCTGTGTATTATCCTACTCAGGATTAGTGTTTTCTCTTTCTCTACAATTTGTGATACTCCTTCATATGGAATCATCTCCCTCTCTCCTGCCAAATGAAGTTGAAAAGTATTTTGTGTTACTAATGACAGCCCCCTCACAGGCTTAAAGAAATAGACTTTTCAAGCATTAGTTTTAGGTACATTCTATACTCCAACACTGATTTATGCTCATTATACAAGGGCACATCAAATGGCCCTATTGTTTCAATAGCATATTTGACAGGGAGTACAGCCATAACAATTTTCACCATAAGAATAATGTGTCTTTTACACTAGGATTTTAGAATTAAGCTGTTACGCAAGAACAGCCTACTACAAAACTCCTCCCTACTCAATAGTCCTGGAGATCAATCTAATGCATGTACTGAAAATGACTTGTACTTAGGGATTTTAATAAACCACTTAATCTATTTAGTGTATTCAGAGGAGTAACTATACATAAACGATATGTTCCAAGTTATGTGCACTAGGTCTGTTTAACGGTTTTATTCTTGTTTGCAAACATGCACAAACAATTTACTGTCTTCTATTCAAGCAGAAGTTACAGTGGTGCTTTTGCTACTAACTATGGTATGCATTTTGGGGTTATATACCACTCCAATTCACATGCCTCCTTTAAGTCAGGAATGCTCTTCAGTGCTGCCACTGAAAGATGTGCTCCGGACATGATTTCTCAGTTGCTCTATGAGCTCTGGATTCTGTTGCTGTATCTGTTGTGCAAATTGTTGCCCCCTGTGTTGAACTGTTTTAAGTAAAATCAACAAGTGGAAAAAAGCCCAAACCAACTGACAAGCAGCATTTGTAAGAAAACAGGATATCCTAATATAACTGAAAGCTGCATTATATGAAAGTTAAGACTAAAGATACCTTGATTAAGACTATACAGCAAGATAGCTGTAGTGTTACCACTTTATCTAGTTAGTGTCTCTCCAAACAGGATTATCATCAGGTCTTCATTTTCATTCTTTAGGACTATTACTTCTACTTGATAAGATGGAGGATAAAGTATTATCTTACTTGCTAAAACTAAAATTTGGCAACAAATCTGCTCCAGTGATTTGCTCCCTTCTTTTTGAGAGGATCCATTCTAGTTGTTTAAGATAACTACTCTTATAGTTGAAGTTCTAGTTTTTCCAGAAATATAGTATGCAGCTGCCAACTTGTACAGCCAACAGGATGTCAGTAATAGAAAGCAAGCATACAATTACACCTGTATGACTGAAGTAATGACAGATCCATTTCCATAACAGTTGTAGTTTAAGAGTAAAATTAATAGGTGAGATTAAATCCATGTAAAAGATAAGCATAATACTGGTTTACTAGAAAAAGCAAGTAAGTAAAACGTATTACTTCATGAATAGCCTGGCATGGCATTCTCTGTAACTTCTGCATTTCGCCCAAGTAGCAAATTATCAAGACTCCTTTAAACTACAGTATAGGTTGAAGGAAAGCCACCATTTTCATAGATCTAGGCATAGCACGTGATTTTTGTGAATACAGCCCTTGATTTTGTGGGGGATACTCCTGTCTGTGATGTGAATTATAAATTACTCTTGCCCTGAAGGGGCAAAACTTAAAAATAGTTTGAAACAGGCTAGAATGCTGAAAAAAGTAAAATTGTATGCTTGTTAAGAGATCTTGCCATATAAACAAATTTTATGTTTTTGTGCAGACTCTTCCAGATGGATTATCATTATTATATTATAAAAGACTTCGGTCCTGGTTTTTGTGAAAGCCACTCGTCTCCTTCTTATACTGAGTTCCCTGAAGCCTTCCTAGTCCAAATGGAGGGCTGCCAGAGCATGGTCAGTCAGGAGTCAACTTTAGAACAGTTGAAACCTGTGCTAAATAAATCTGTAACTTTTCTAATTAGTGTCTGGGATATCCGGTAATAAATTTATCAACACAATTTGAAAGCACACATAGGAGTACCTAAAGGTTTAAAGGAATGTTTTTAATATCTGGCATTTAGAAAGTAAACAGTGCACAAGAACCAGAAAGTGAAACTGAGCACACAGTCATTTCAATTGGTAGAAATGTAGAAAGCAAACAAGATAGTGGAAAACAAGTCTTCAAGATCTCAATTTTAATCAGGTACACAATGGGGACAGGACACAATATAATTGGCTTGACTCTATCCCTTTTAAATAGACAGTGCACAATGATGCTTCTACAAATGTAACAGTTAAAACTATGCAATTCATAACACTTATGCATGGATCAGGCTGGACAAATCCACCAGGCCACCAACACCCGCAGCAGGGCCACCAATGGCATTTGACATCATCCCCGACATCCTGAAACAGCACAGTGTTGGTATTAGGGTACGCAGGGACCTTTACAGTAAGCAATAAACTGTAATTCTTCATTGAATTACTGGGAGGAAATAAGCTTTAAGAGGAATAAACAGCAGTAGTTCTAGTTACAGTAAGCAAAAATAAAATTACATTTTCAGGAATACAAGTACTATCCACCTTTTCTTTTATTAATTCAAACCCCTGAAGATATTTGTTTTAATGGTACTCCATTTTAATACTTACAATTGTTGAACTTGAGGATTCTGCATTAAGCTTGCTGCCTAGAATAGACAATATATAGCTGAAATTATAATGTATTTACTGCTTGGGTATCACTGAGGAAAATGTAAAAAAAACATACAAAGTGTATTCAATATTGCATTACAAAATTAAGCTAAGTCTATGTGCACACAGATGTATGGTTCCCAGAAAAAAGAATTATTACAGGAAAGTATTTCAAGGATATGAAGCTGAGACAATTTGTTACATTTTAGATACTGGTTACAGAGTCAGACATGAAAAATATGACAGCAAGATATTAAACATGAAAACCCAGTACTGAAAACTTAAAAAAATTAACTTAAGGCTTCCAAGGACAAAGGTCTTCTATTGGGTGAAAGGAGAAAAGTCTGTATTTTGTTGATTCCCAGACTAGATAAATCAGTTTTTCAACTATTATTACTATTACTAGTGGGTAAAAACTGTTAAGATTACAACCACAAAATATTGCAGAGTAAACCAGTGGGGACTTATTTTGCACCTTGATTTTGTGGTAACATATACCTTCCATTTCAACTTGCATATATTCTTATTTTGTAGTAAGCGTGAGGTTATTTAAATTTCTCATTCATAAGGTACCTCAAAAATTATATTGTGTTTACCATAGTGTAAGGGTGTATATGGACAGATGCCATAGAACTAACCAGGTGACGGTTTAAAGTTAGCAACATACTTCCTATGGAAATCAGTGTCTGTAAGAATACAAGTCCAATAGGCACAACACTGTATCTGCTCATTCACTATCTTATTAAAGGCACTACAAAACCGAGACATATACAGTATTAATTTTATTGATTGATATATTTCCATACAACCTCTCAAAAGAAAATCAACTGTTTTCTCTAGTCTACAGTTGGATATAAAATGCCAAATTCAGGTAAATTCTATGGGAAATATAGGATTTTTTTCTCTCTTCCATCAGTAACAAGTCTGATCTAGGTTAGGGGCCCAAAACGGAGAAAACTTTCTCAAGGTCAGACAGTTACCCAACTTTTTTCCTTAAAAACAAAACTAAACAAAACCAAAACTAAAGAGATGGAGACTGTGAATAAGTCACATGGCCATTGAAGTAGTACATGGAGTTCCAGTGCTATTTAATCACTAATGCCATTGGAGAACTCATTCACTTCTTCCTTTCCTACCATCTCTATTATTTGGACCACAGTATCAGAGCAGGTGTATTGATCTCTTGCATGCAGTGCATTTCCATGCTGAAGCACTGGTTAAAATGTCCTGTCCTAATGAAGCTGCCAGATGGGTAGTAAAGTTTTAACTGAGTTCTCAAAGGAAATAAGTATTTTTTAAATTTTTTTCTCCAAATTCTATTCTTCAGAGTTAATTCATACAAATTGGCTAAGAAAGCCATGTATGGAGGTAAAACTACGGAGGGACAAAACCACAATTTGCCATTGTACTGGAAGTAAAGGAAAGCACTGTGTGTTTGCTGTTTGCTATTTGCTTAAGAGGTGATTTCTTTGCATTTATTGTTAACTATGCAGAGAATAGAAGAGATATTTTTACACCATGCTGTTGACAAGTGTTTTGCTACTCATGCATCTATAAAAACAGCACAGCTAATCTGTACATGTTGTTGTTCATAAGTAGGATAGAATCAATTGGAAATAAGATAGACATTATAGGAGATTTATGCTTCACTCTTGGTTTGAGTGACTTAGAAAAGTTTAAATGCAGTATAATGAAACCATTGCCATTATAATAAGCATTAAAATAACTTCTGTTATTAAACAAGAATTGTTCTTAAAACTTCAGTTTTAAAAACAATATAATGTAAAGCTTGAAATATACTCACCATACTAATGAAGGCAGGATTGTTTATCAAGCTTGCCATGTCAAAACTCAGGCCAGTTCCAGTCTACAAAAAAATTACAATTGAAGAAAAGTTTACCTACAAAATTCCAGTTAAAACTGCTGTTTATTTAAATAGATGCAGGGCTAACTTACAGGACTAGACACATCTCTTAGTTTCTGTTCTGCTATTTTCAAATTTGACTTATAAGAGTTATTTTCTGGATCAAGATCCAGTGCTTTTTGGTAACTTGCAACTGCTTCTTCATATTTATTCACTGAGGTCAGAGCCAACCTAATGTGAAATAAAGAAATCCCGGTTAGAACATAAATGACCATCAAAAGATAAAGATACATTTTCTGTTCCAAGTAAAACAGTATCTCACAACTAATTTTTAGCTTGAGCACTAAGTTAAAGCAAGTTTTGCTCTTGTGCTACTATTGCTTAGTGTAAGCCCTTATTTTTGCAGAACAGATGAACCCTCAAGAACTCATCTTGCATTGCCTGTTCCATATATAAACAAGTTTCATTAAAAACCCTTTGGCATCATCAAGTGATTTAGTCTGTATTTGAGAGTGCAAGCTGGATCCAGCATACGTGACTTTTCGCATAAGCTCAGGAATTCCTCTAAATGTCCTCCAGTCCTTTTGATCCAAGAGATTATTCACAAGGGTACATAGGTAAGTAGGGTGAATATACTGCAGCCTCAAGAAACCAAATACTGGAACCATAAGTTTCAGCGTAACAGATTTTTGTCTTAGGATCAGTGCAAGATTCTCCTCTTGGATCTTCTACTTCAACAGCATGACAAATGAGTTATACAGGATAGTAGTAACATCTGTAAGACTCTGTAAGAAACCCTTGTATCAGGGAAGTCTGCTTAATGTTTTGAAAAATATTCTTCTCCAGCAGCTCAGGAGAGCACAGAACAGATTATCTACTACTTTTGAAACAGTATTTGTTTTCAGATTTTATTAGCTACTACATTTAAAACATCACCTTTCTTTGAGCTATTCCAGAAGTCCATCTGGTTGCAGTTTCAATCCTGTCTTCTACTGTATTTTCAATTTATGCTGACCATAAAACTAAACTGATCTTTTCCATATTTTGTGAAAGATCTGTATAACCCACATTCAGCTATTCAGTACTCCAGTCTCCCTTTAGTATGTGCTGAGCTACACAGACTGGGTTGATAAGTCTATGCTAATGCCCACTAACAGACCTTAGTCTTTTATCTCAGGCAAGAGCGCTCAGTGTGTTAGTCAGTCACAGTCATTATTCTCAGTGAAAATGAACTCAATAACAGCATGAAACTCCAGGAGACTCCAGCAATGCTCCTGGAGGAATATATGCAATAGTAATGTTTTCTCCCTTAATACAGTTACTCCCATAACATACTCCTTGTTGGGCCATTAATTTGCCAGAATAGTTTCTGACCAGATGAAAAATGCAATCAGGTATTTCTGTGATGCAACCGTGGCTTTTGGTTGCTTTTTTCTGAAAGTATGTAAAATTTTCTTATTGGCACACAGTACAAGTCAGAACAGCGGGTGACACTTTCTTTGCTCACAATTCCAGGACCACCACCTACCCAGACAAGTGCTTTCTCAGGGTCATGCTGTAAGCATCCCTAACTGTCTACATGGCTCCCATCTCTGCATATTTCTCTGGCACTTCTACTTATTTCTGTGATATATACAGAGTTTCTGTCAAATCCTTTGAAAAACTAATATACCTGCATAATGTGGTCAGAAAACAGCTTTCTCATAAGTATTTTTTGTTGAGAAGGTGGTTTCTGCACTTGGTTTTTTTAGTTATTACTAAAAAAAGCACTGTTTCCTCATTTAACCTATGTATGCCAAATATATTATTATATCTGAGTTAAGCAACAACCTGCTGCTCAAAATATGTCCTCTATCAAAACAACCACACAATAAAAAAAAGTTTGATTGCCTGTCGTGGTTCAGCCTCAGTTGGCAACTAAACACCACGCAGCCGCTCGCTCTTTTATTTATTTATGTATTTTACATTTTATGGCTTCCTCATCTCTATTCCAACCATCAATATTTCTTACAAGGGGCTAACACTGACAATCCAAATCTCTTAGTAGTTTCTAGCAACACTGTTGTATATATGTGCACACTTAAATTCCTTACTTTTTCCTTGTCATTTTATTTTCTGTGAAAAAATCTCAGTCATGTAAAAACAAGACCTAACAATACGTTAATTCCTAGCTTCAGTGATGGCTCAATGATATTTAAGGTTGAATTTCTTAGGGACTGCCATGTTTGGAACCACAGGTTAAATGCCTTTGGAGCAAGGAGATCTGGACAGTACAGTGAGATGAGCTATCATGCAGTATAATAGCCACAGCATCATAACTGCACTCTCAAATCTACAGAAGTGAGATAAAGTTTTAAACACTTCTACTTTTACAGCAAATGAAATGGGTATAAGAAGAAGAATGAACTTTTACTTTCATTTACTTTCATTTACTTTTACAGCAAATGAAATGGGTATAAGAAATTATTACAATAATTTTTAACTTCAGATAAAGACGAACCACTATACGTAGTTTGGAAAGCAGTGCCCTAAGGGCCTCATAACAACAACTGTATTTTACACTGAATGTTTTTCCATTAATTTACACTGAATGTTTTTCCATTAATTGATAGATGTCTGTGCCACCTGCATTTAGATTTAAGTGCATTTGCCTCACCAACAATAAAGAACAAGGCTATTTTTTCCTTGCTGAAATATTTTCTGTGCAAATTCAAAGGGCTTTCTTGCCAAAGTTGTGTGTCTGTTTAATCTGAATGTACACTGTCTAATCACAACACTTTGCAATATGTTAATGAAAAATATGTTGCGTTGATGCTGTCATGATGCTCAGTTGTGAACTCTGCTATGTAGTTAACAGAATGCTTAATCAGAACCTATACATTTTCTCAACCTTCGTTTAACAAAGTAAATTATTTAAAATATTTTGTTTATAGAAATCATAATAAAGAATAATTACAGCTCTAGATTCCCCCTTCCCCCCCGGGTTTCGCCTCTCTCTCGTTATTTTCCTTTTTATTACATTATTTTTGTTGTTATTATTGTTTTATTTTAATTATTAAACTGTCTTTATCTCAACCAGTGAGTTTTCTCACTTTTACCCTTCTGATTTTCTCCCCCATCCCACCGGTGGGGGAGTGAGCGAGTGGTTGTGTGGGGTTTAGTTGCTGGCTGGGGCTAAACCACAACACTCTGTTGAGAGCTTTTGCTTGTTTGCAGGCATGGAAAGAAGTTAATACACATCTTTTTCACCTTTGTGGCCTGGAAAGTCAATATATCCTTACTGACTTAGCACATTATGCATATTGGCCATGTAAGGCTTGTATTAAAATATCATTTTGATGGAAGAAATTAGTAGATGAAACCTGTAGATTAAAACATTAAAATATATATTTTAGCTCCGTTGTTTGCTACTCTCATGTCTTAGAATTTAGGAGAGCTATAACTGAAATTGTTTATTTTAGATTTTAAAAAGCCACTCTGAAAGCATTCTTCCCCCAGGAAAATGAAAAATGTCTATAATGGTTTTCAGTTCTGCTAGTAATCTTTTATATTTTATATTTTGTTTCTTCAAAGGAGAAGGGGTAAAATACTAAAACAAAGAGAACATCTCTTAACACTCACAACTATGTCATTTATATCTGTTAGGTGGGGAGAAGAAAGGGAAAAAATAACCGAAGTGAACTGAAGACTTCATAAAGAAGAGAAATGGGGAAGACAAACTGATTCTCCTTTAATTACACCTAAAATTATAAATCTTTTATGATAAAAAAATCTACAACTGTTTTAACAGATTCTGAAAAATAGTTATTATGTTTCCCAAACTAAAGCTACCTTTTATCGTAAACCCTATTTTACAGATGAAGGACAATCAAAAGGATTGTTTTTTGAACTCTCCTAAAAATGTTTCATGGTAGATTTTCTACAAACAAAAACTCTGTACTTAAAGTACAATCTATTAGTCTAACAGGCCTAGAGTGAGACAAGATTTGTAGAAGAGGTGCTATCTTTAATTAGACCAACTGACAGAACAGGAAAAACCAAACTTTTGGACTTGACTGGCATCCATTAATCAGATCTGACAAGTAGCAAAATCCAAACTAAATACAAGTGGGACACGATTGTTCTTAGTATAATAAAACTATTTTAATCAATTAAAACACTGGAGAGAAAACAGTTGCTATAATGAATGTACAGGGATGAATCAGCAAGAAAACTGTAAGCTTTAAAAACAATGTTGCCAGTGAGGTCACAATTTGTTTATCCACTGTTAAGAATATAGTTCCCAGGATTTTTTTTAAACATAACTTGTAGGTCCCCTGTGAGGAGCTGGACTGTACAACAGACAGAATATTTTCTTCATGACAAAAATATGCTCCTATCCTTTTCTGTGTTTTGCTTTTGTTCAGTTACCTGTGTGAGTTAATGAATAATGGTTGATTAGTTTCATGCACAAAATTCTCATGTGCATTTATCATAGAATCCCATCGGAATTTATTATAGACTCATAGAATCATTTAGGTTGGTGTTGTAGTTCAGCCTCGGTCGGCAACTAAACACCACGCAGCCGCTTGCTCACTCCCCCCCACCCCTGTGGGATGGGGTGACAATCAGAAGAGCAAAGGCAAAAAAACCCCAAATTGTAGGTTGAGATAAGCACAGTTTAATAATTACAATAAAATAATAATTATAATAATAATGATTATTATAATAATAACAATAATGATAATATAATAAGAAGGAAAAGGAAAAAGGGAAAAAAAAAGAAACACAAACGATGCAACTGCTCACCACCTGCCGACCGACGCTGCCTGTCCCCGAGCCACGATTGCTGCCTGCTTCCCCAGCCAGCTCCTCCCAGTTAACATACTGGGCATGACGTTACATGATATGGAATATCCCTTTGGCCAGTTTGAATCTGCTCTCTCAGCTGTGCCCCCTCCCCTGCCGGATTCTTGTGCACCTGGCAGAGCATGGGAAGCTGGAAAAGTCCTTGACTAGTAAAAGCACTACCCAGCAACAACTAAAACATCGGTGTGTTATCAACATTGTTTTCATGCTAAGTCCAAAGCACAGCGCTATGCCAGCTAAAACCATGACATTGCCTGAGAACAATCACAATGTTTATCAAGAGGCAGAGTGGTCTTACACCCAAAACTAAAATAACCTCAAATTTTCAATTAAATCAGCCTGTAGCTTCCCTCCGTCTCACTGAAATTGGGGGATCTTGGGTTGTGCTATATGAAGAAACAATCTGAACAGAGTTAAATAGGACAAAACCAATTCAACAGGCCCTAAAATTTCAAAGTGAATTAAGCCTGTCAGGCTACATTTGTACCAGTAAAATAAACTGTATCAGGGAAAGTTTTCAAGGGATAGCATTCCATCATCATTGATCTTAAATAAACGCCCCCTGGCATGACTTTGTCCCAGGCCAAAAAGCATTGTCTCATACAATTTTGGGGCATGGTTCAGAATTTAAGATAGACCAAGGCAATTTAGCAATTAGCAATTTAGCAGTTTGGATGTGGTCACTCCATACTGCAAACTAGATTTTAATAATACGGACATGGGCCATTTTGTGCCAGCTGACCCCAAAGAACAATCCCAAGCATTTTTTAATTTACTAGTATAGATATAACCTCAAAAGCCTTAAGCAGCCTTCAGCCCACACCCACAAGATGTTTGATTATTGAAGAAGCAAAGCTACACATATCAGAAGAACAGCCCTTCACTCAAGTAGATAGCCCATTCAGGGGAACATTGCTGACGTCATTTTTTTTCAGATAGCACTTAATCACACCCACCACCTAAAGGGGCAATACTGTTAAGCTCACAGACATGACTCAGAAAAACTACTAAGTGACATAGCTTAGTCTTGCTAAAATATCTGCTTCCTGAGAGTTACTGAACAGAAAAATTAAGCCTCTATTCCTGCTAGTGTGAAGCCTCAATACTTTTACTATCCTATTCTCTAACAGCATCATTAACAGATTCCCTGTTCCAACTGCAGAAATTTTATTACTCATAACTAGGTAGGAGGTAGAAAAACACAGCATGACTTCATAAACTAAATTTGTAAAGTTAAAGCTTTTTTTCTTGCATCTAAACTGAAAGGAAAAAAGCAAACTGACAAAATCCGATATGAAAATACTGAGATCGACTACCTATATAAAACTTAAAGCTGACAGCCTGATAGGGTCATCTTCAGAAAATTGCTACACTTTCAGAACAAGCATATCAGCTAAGTAAAACAACATAGTTCCACTTATTTCTGAAAACCTATGGTGACTTACACTTGAGTCTTCAGCATTTACTCAGATTTGTATTAGCTTACCCCATTCTCCCATATGCTTTGCTGTACTTTGGATCTATTGCTATGGCGCGCTCACAATCCTTTATTGCTTCACTGTAGTTGTTGAGCTTACTTTGAGCAGCAGCCCTAAGAGGAAGAGACAGAGCTTTGGGGGGAAAAAAAAAGAAAACACAACCACAAAAAAACACAAACAAACAAAACAACAAAAAACCCAACCAATAACAGCAAAAAAACCCAAACCACAACACCCCTTCCCCAAAAAACCTAAGAACCAAACAAAATCCAGCTTAGATAGTCACATGTCCATGACTAACCTTAGACTTGTTTAATCTTACTGACTTTTCATTCACTATTTAGGCAATGCCTCAGCTTTCCTCAATTACGCAGGACAAGCAAATGTTCTGAATTACGTATGTGCTTAAGTGCATTGCTAGACAAGGGCTTTGGAGAACACACACTCACCTTTGAAGACATAAAGGATAAGTAATTCTAAGGAACTGTTTTAGATCCAGCACATGACTATGCACAAAATACATCACAAAACCTACTGCAAGAAGTAGTTTAAATAGAATTATTTTATACAATTGCGCTTTTCCAGTAAGAAATATAGTTTTACTGCTGCTCAAAGAAATGCTGTGATTTTTCCCTATTTAATTTTTTAGCAGGCAACTCATGCTTGCAGGCTGGGATAACATTTCTCAATAATCTCTGAATTACTAAATTAAAATTGCATCTCTATACCAGAGAAATACTAAATGTTGTGGACATTTATACAATAAGACTAAAGACTTGCCCAAGTTAAAAAGGACATTGGAACAGATTAGTACTCAAAATTTTACCTGCTTAAAAGGCCTCAAAACACTAATTTGTTCTTCCTTGATTAAAAAGCTATCGTAGAAATGACAATAATTCCACTGTATAAAGCATTTTTATTAGAAATGCTAGATGCTACAATCATCACTGTATTCAATCCTTTCTCCCGTGATAACCTCCAAATTGCATGTTTTTTCTGAATTTGATTAAAATCTCTTCTGAATGAGACTAATTGCATCTTTTAAATATTCAGGCTACTTAACAGTTGTCCAACTCCACAGATGCCAGTGAAGATGTATGGATAAAAACTGGGCACAATGCTTAGTCTTGCATGTGTTTGAACAGAAAATGTTTTTCCATGTTTACAAAAAAATTATATAGCCAGTTAAAACTTCAAGGGCATCTCAGCTCTCTCTTTTTTCCACCGCTGTGAGTAAAAAGCAGTACTGTTGAAGGCAATAATTCTCCATTGCTTCCATACTGGCTTAAGAAAAAGGCTTACGTTTATTCAGATACCACATTACCCTCAAAACTCCAAGCAACTGCCTGTCTTCTTTTAAATAACTTTGTACAATACTGTGCACATTAACATCAAGATTAATTTTGGTCCTCACAAATGTAATATGCGATAATGTAGCGCACAGTGAAGTATTTCCAGTCTTTTGCCAATTACAGATTTGGTGCTTAAGCCCTATTCAGTGATTTTGGGAGGCTTTTGAATCAGGACTTATATTACCATTTGATAATTAAAATCACATGTGGTCAGTTTTCTCAAGGAAAATAGATGATTTACACTTTGAACTACCGTCTTAAAGATGTAAAATATTAGCAAACTGTGCATTCCCGTTCTCTTTATGCTTGCCACGGAACACTGACTCAAACACTTTTATTTATCACAAACTAAACTCTGACGTAATGGAAACACAGCTCTAAAAATGGGAAAAAAAAACAACCACTGGGTACAGTGCCACAAGGCCAGGTTGTGCTTAAGTTAGTAAACCCTTCTGGTAACAGAGGCACTGAAAAGTGTAGAGCAGATGGGCTCTAGAGGCAGGCCAGTTCCAGTAGGGCTCATAGACCATACTGCCTTTGTTCTTATGCTGGTCTTCAGGGCAGTATACTGAAAGAGCATACTGCTGCTACTGGGCTAACATGCCCTTCCAGACTTCCTCTGGTCCCATGTCAGCACTATGGTGAAGAATTGATTATACAATGAAACTACAACAGTCTTGTTATTTTTCAAAAGGTCATGCATAAAAATGCTGAGTATTTATACAATGCTTGAAATCTCCAAAATCATATACCCACACTGATTATATGCTTTCCAGGGAGAGTCAATACTAAGGGAGATAGAGATGGCAGCTGAGTCACTAGAAGACCAAAAAAAGGCTCTTGCTACTCAATAGGCTGGAAACAACAGCCTAAGTTATAATTTAACATAGACATCCTAACTCACAGAAACCTGATCTCAAGGTGCTACAAGTAATTTTAAAGCCCATATTACACCTTTAACTGATACAGATAAGATGAATTAGCTCACTTTTCCTTTAAATCTGTTACAAATTTAACAAAATAAATGTCTGAATTGCAGGTTTTTCTAGCTTCATGTTGTTTTGATCTACTTCACAACTTATCTTTAAAATAACGTTCATGAAGTTCGGGAATGAAAAGTGCATATTATTTTGGTTTTACCTGTTGCAGTAATAGGCTGCATTGTTTGGATCCAGTTCTATAGCCCTGGTATAACAATCCACTGCGGCACCATAATTTTCTTCTTTCATATGACTGTTACCTGAAATAAATTATAAAAAGCTCTTAAGTAGTTAAAAGACACAGCACTATGTTTGAAAGAAACAGAGCAGCCACATTATAGCATTTATGCATGAATAAACAGCATTATAAGGCAGTTATGACTGTACTTTTTGGAGATACATTCATTTAAATGGAATTGGCGTTGAATAATGCAAATAAAAATATCTACTATGCCTGTAAAGTTTATTATGTACATTGTAGTCCACCACATAAACCTTCCCCTTCTCATCTTGCTATTTCACACTTCCCAGATAGATTTTGGTGTTAAGCAAAGATCACTTTGTTGAGAAGTGTAATTGTAATTGCGGTTCTACTCTAATATAGATTCATCAGTCTTAACTATCTTTGCAAGCCTCATAATCCAATAGGCTATATGTTAATTCCTTTTTGGTCTCAACTTCTCACATCTTCCAACGACTTGCCTGTAACTACCCATATAACATGGAAAATCAAACAAAACAAAAACCAAGAGCATAAGCCCCGCTTCTGTGATGTTGTTACATAATTCATTCATTAAGATAATGAAAAGCACATATAGCGCAAGCAATCTAAAATGATTTAGAGGTAAAATTTCTCACCTTCAGAGCTCAGAACTTCTGCTCTGTAATGAGGTTTCATATGTCATATTTTTTAAGTCCAGTACAGTGAAAAACTAGAAAAATATAGATTTTATATGGAAGGAAAATTCTGGAGTAATGTCTTTCAAAACAAAAGATACCTTAGGTGTTCTTTCCTCCCTAGCACAGGGCAGTCCTGGCAGTTTCTTTCTTTCCTCACGACAAATTAGTAGAGAAAAAAAGTCCTAGTTCAGAGTGCCCAAGCTTAAGGTTGTCCCTGGTCCCACCACTATGGCTCCTTGGCCTGCTAGATCTTACAGAAGCTTTGGTTCCCCAGCAACCTCAAGAAATTGTCAGGAAAATTATAGACTTTCACTGACTTCCTTGTATTTTGGCAAAATATTTCAACCCTCTCCCAAAATAAGCAAGAGAATGGGTAGGTCAACAGGTTACTCCAGATGTATAAAACTGCATAAGCAAAGGCTGGAAAATTTCAGTCAGTGCAACATATAATCTCTGCTAGAAAGCAGGAGGCTGTGGAGTAAGCAGTTCTAGGTGCCAGTACTAAATAATAATAATTTTTAAAAACCACTACATTTGCACTTATTTGTGAACATGGAGACCTTAATAAACAAAATAAATTTAAAGTAACTAAGTATCATCAATGTAGTACAAAATCACCTCTTCACAATAGTGATATACTAGACACTAATTATAGTCGGCAATCCCTGCCAGTGAGAAGGCAAACTGAAACTGTAATTGCACGGATACCTTCAAAATATACACAGAATGTAACCATATCTGCCTCATTTTTACAGGCCCACCATCTACACACCTTTCCTTTGATATAAGGTCTGCACACTAAAGCCTACTGCCAGTTAAAAGACTTGCAAGTTAGCTGCACTCAACAAGGTTGCAGCAATTAACATTTATCTAAAACAAAACTGCTATCAATGACTATCAAAGTTAGAATTTCTGATACTGCTCTGAACCAAAGATGACCTGGGATACGGGGCTTAGTTGGCGCTACTATCAATGGGTACCATTCTTGCTCTCTCTAGCTCAAAATTGGAAAACAGAAAAATAGCTGAGATAAAGCAATTTGGGACAATAGGAAAAGCAACCATAATATTTTCTTCTGATGCCAGACAAAAATTCTTAAGACAAAAAAAGAAACAACAAATGGTTATACTTTTGAATGTTTTGAAGATAGCTTCTGACACAGCTGGTGAGTGAGCCAACTAGGGAAGGGGCCCCACTGAACCTGTTGCTTGTGAACAGAGAAGGACTTGTGGGTGATGTGGTGGTTGGAGGCCTTCTTGGGCACAGCGATCATGAAATGATAGAGTTCTCGAACCTCAGAGAGGTAAGTAGGGGGGCTAGCAGAACTGCTACCTTGGACTTCCAGAGGGCAGACCGTTTAGGAGACAGAATCCCCTGGGAGGCAGTCCTGAAGGGCAAAGGAGTCCAGGAAGGCTGGGCATTCTTCAAGGAGGAAATTGTAAAGGCGCAGGAGCAGGCTGACCCCATGTGCCGAAAGATGAGCCGTCAGGGAAGATGACCAGCCTGGCTGAACAGAGATCTTTGGCCGGAACTCGGTGGGGGGTGGGGGTGGGGGAAGAGTTTATGACCTTTGGAAGAAGGGGCAGGCCACTCAGGAGGACTACAAAGGTGTAGCGAGGTTATGCAGGGAGAAAATTAGAAAGGCCAAAGCCCAACTAGAACTTAACCTAGCTACTGCGGTAAAAGTAAATTAAAAAATACTTCTATAAGTACATTAGCAGCAAAAGGAGGGCTAAGGAGACTCTCCAGCCTTTATTGGATGCGGAGGGAAACATAGTGACAAAGGATGAGGAAAAGGCTGAGGTACTTAATGCCTTCTTTGCCTCAGTCTTTAATAGTCAGACCAGTTGTTCTTGGGGTACCCAGCCCCCTGAGCTGGAAGACAGGGACAGGGAAGAGAATGAAGACCCCATAATCCAAGGGGAAATGGTTAGCAACCTGCTACACCACCTAGACATACACAAGTCTATGGGGCCAGATGGGATCCACCCAAGGGTACTGAGGGAGCTGGCAGAAGCAGAAGTGCTCACCAAGCCGCTTTCCATCATTTATCAGTAGTCCTGGTCAACCGGGGAGGTCCCAGTGGACTGAAGGTTAGCAAACGTGATGCCCATCTACAAGAAGGGCCGGAAGGAGGATCCGGGGAACTACAGGCCAGTCAGCAAGACCTCGGTGCCAGGGAAGGTTATGGAGCAGATCATCCTGAGTGCCAACACGCAGCACGTGCAGGATAACCAAGTGATTGGGCCCAGTCAGCATGGGTTCATGAAAGGCAGGTCCTGCTTGACTAACCTGATCTCCTCCTATGACCAGGTGACTCGCCTAGTGGATGAGGGAAAGGCTGTGGATGTTGTTTACCTGGACTTTAGCAAAGCCTTTGATACCATTTCCCCACAGCATCCACCTGGAAAAACTGGCTGCTCATGGCTTGGATGAGCATATACTTTGCTAGGTAAAAAACTGGCTGGATACCTGGGCCTAAAGAGTTGTGGTGAATGGAGTTAAATCCAGTTGGTGACTGGTCACAAGTGGTGTTCTCCAGGGCTCAGTGTTGGGACCGGTTCGCTTTATCAATCTCTATCAATGATCCGGATGGGGGATCGAGCGTACCCTCAGTAAGTTTGCAGATGACACCAAGGTGGGTGGGAGGGTCTGTTCAAGGGTAGGAAGGCACTGCAGAGGGATCTGGACAGGCTGGTTCGATGGGCCGAGGCCAACTGCATGAGGTTTAACAAGGCCAAGTGCCAGGTCCTGCACCTGGGACACAAAAACCCATGCAACACTACAGGCTTGGGGAAGAGTGGCTGGAAAGCTGCCCAGCAGAGAAGGACCCGGGGGTGCTGGTTGACAGCCAGCTGAACATGAGCCAGCAGTGTGCCCAGGTGGCCAAGAAGGCCAGCAGCATCCTGGCTGTCTCAGCTGTGCCTCTTTCCCTCCCGGCTTCTTGCGCACCCAGCAGAGCATGGGAAGATAGAAATGTCCATGACTAGTACAAGCGCTACCCAGCAACAGCCCAAAACATCTGTGTGTTATCTCAACCTTTTTTTCCATGCTAATTTCAAAGCACAGCACTATAACAGCTAGAGTGAGGAAAATTAACTCTATCCCAGCTAAAACCATGACACAACCATAGTAGTGATGACGTACAACATTATATAGCAATTAACAGCATACCATTCAGGTCATTGACTGTTTTCACCCAAAATCAAATCCCCTTGGGGTACACACCGGACTCCTCCATCCTCCCGCATCACCCACCAAGTACACCCGGGTCCTTGAGCTAAACCAATCACACGAGTGGGTTTGTCTTTGCCTGAGGCAGGAAAAACCCAGACTGTTTTCCCCAGCATATTTTTTACATGCACTACTGGGACTTAATCCCCTTCCTCAGTACATAAGGGTTCTGATTGGGCAGGGCCAGCTTGATTGGCAGATCCCCGAGTGTTGACTAACCAGGTGGCTTTTGTTAAATGTGTATACTAGTGCTTGAATGTTCTACCACCCATTGCTCTCATTGTAGTATTTAACAGTATCTTTTGATTTTCTCAGAGGCTGGTGCATGATAGGGAATGTGATACACCCACTCAATGCCATGCTCTTTGTCCCAGGTGTCTATGAGGCCATTGTCTGACTCAATTCTCTCTGGGGTGCCATGTCGCCATAGGGCTTGTTTTTCGAGACCCAGGATAGATTTCCAGGCAGTGGCATGGGACAAAGGGCATGTTTCCAGCCAGCCGGTGGTTGCTTCTACCATTGTCAGAACATGGTGCTTGCCTTGGCGGGTTTGTGAGAGTGTGATATAGTCAATCTGCCAGGCCTCCCCATATTTATATTTCAGCCATCGTCCCCCATACAACATAGGCTTTACCTGCTTCGCTTGCTTGATTGCAGCGTATGTTTCACATTCGTGGATAACCTGTGCAATAGCGTCCATGGTCAAGTCCACCCCTTGATCACGAGCCCACCTGTATGTTGCATCTCTCTCTTGATGGCCTGAGGTGTCATGGGCCCACCGAGCTAGAAATAGTTCGCCCTTATGTTGCCAGTCCAGATCCACCTCAGCCACCTCAATCTTGGCAGCCTGATCCACCTGCTGGTTGTTCCAATGTTCTTCAGTGGCCCGACTCTTGGGATAGGTGAGCATCCACGTACTTTCACAACCAGGTTCGCTACCCGGGCAGCGATATCTTGCCACAGTGCGGCAGCCCAGATGAGTTTGCCTCTATGCTGCCAGTTGCTCTGCTTCCACTGCTGTAACCACCCACACAAGGTGTTTGCCACCATCCAGGAGTCAGTATAGCGATAGAGCACTGGCCACTTTTCCCCTTCAGCAATGTCTAAGGCCAGCTGGATGGCCTTGACTTCTGCAAATTGGCTCGATTCACCTTCTCCTCCAGCAGTTTCTGTGACTTGTTGTATAGGACTCCATACAGCAGCCTTCCATCTCCGGTGCTTTCCCACAAGGTGACAGGACCCATCAGTGAACAGGGCATATTGCTTCTCCTTTTCTGGCAGTGTGTTATACAGTGGGGCTTCGTCAGCACGTGTCACCTCCTCCTCTGGTGATATTCCAAAATCTTTGCCTTCTGGCCAGTCCATAATCACTTCCAAGATTCCTGGGTGACTGGGGTTTCTTACTCGCGCCCATTGGGTGATCAGTGCAACCCATTTACTCCACGTAGCATCACTTGCATGGTGTGCAGAGGGGACGTTTCCTTTGAACATCCAGCCCAGCACTGGCAGTCGGGGTGCCAGGAGCAGCTGTGCTTCAGTACCAACCACTTCTGAAGCAGCTCGGACCCCTTCATATGCTGCCAGTGTCTCTTTTTCAGTTGGAGTATAGCGGGCTTCGGACCCTCTGTATCCCCGATTCCAAAACCCTAGGGGTCGACCTCGGGTCTCCCCCTGGTGCTTTCTGCCAGAGGCTCCAGGTAGGACCATTCTCCCCGGCCACGGTGAAGAGCACATTCTTTACATCTTGTCCTGCCCGGACTGGGCCAAGAGCTACTGCATGAACTATCTCCTGTTTAATCTGTTCAAAGGCCTGTTGTTGCTCAGGGCCCCATTTGAAATCGTTCTTCTTCCGGGTCACTTGATAGAGAGGGCTTACGATCAGACTGTATTTTGGAATAGGCATTCTCCAAAATCTCACAACGCCCAAGAAAGCTTGTGTTTCCTTTTTGCTGGTTGGTGGAGACATTGCTGTTATTTTGCTGATCACATCCATGGGGATCTGATTACCTCTATCTTGTTCCAGTACAGTCTGAATCAGTCCATGACAAATGGTAGGACTGTGTTTCCACCCCTGGGGCAGTTGATTCCAGATGTTCTGGATGCCCCTCCAAGTGAAAGCAAACTGTGGCCTGCACTCTGCTGCCAGAGGGATGGAGAAGAATGCATTAGCGATATCAGTTGTGGCATACCACTTGGCTGCCTTGGACTCCAGTTCGTATTGAAGGTCTAGCATGTTCGGCACGGCAGCACTCAATGGTGGAGTGACTTCGTTCAGGCCACGATAGCCTGCTGTTAGCCTCCACTCTCCATTAGACATCCGCACTGGCCGTATGGGACTGTTAAAGTGTGAGCAGGTCTTACTGGTGACTCCTTGGCTCTCTAGCCGACGAATGAGCTAAAATTTCTGTCCATTTATATAGCAAGTCAGGGTATCATAATCATGTGACAGTATTGCTCTGCATTCAGTGCTGAATGCCTTTCATTTTGAAGTGTGGCTTCTCATGGTCAAACCCCTTGCAATTCTGTGTCTAGACCCTGCACAGACTACTCCCAAGCTATAGCTCCCAGAGTTACATGACTTGTGGATTCAAACCTTGGCTTTCCATGCACAATTAGACACACATACGGTCCTGCTAACTAATTAGGCTGTTCCTAACATGGGCTCAAAAGGAAGATGACTTGAGTAACTATTTTTCTGAAGTTCTTGGTGGACATACACATATTAAGGCACTACTGAGACTTTGACAAGGCATGTAAATGAAGAGAGGAGTTGTGAAAAGTCCAGCACATTTTTGGGATCATTTTTGTGGCCCTCCTCTGGACCCACTCCAACAGGACCATGTCCTCCTTCTGCTGAGGGCTCCAGAGCTGGACGCAGTACTCACCAGAGCAGAGCAGAGGGGCAGAATCACCTCCCTCAACCTGCTGGCCACACTTCTATGGATGCAGCCCAGGATACAGTTGGCCTTCTGGGCTGCAAGTGCACATTGTTGGCTCATGTCCAGCTTTTCATCCATCAGTAGCCCCAAGTCCTTCTCTGCAGGGCTGCTCTCAATCCTTTTATCCCACAGCCTGTACTGATATCGGGAGTTGCCCTGACCCAGGTGCAGGACCTTGCACTTGGCCTTGTTGAACCTCATGAGGTTCACACAGGCCCAGCTTTCCAGCTTGTCCCAGTCTCTTTGGATGACATCCTGTCCTTCTGGCGTGTCAGCTGCACCACTCAGCTTGGTGTCATCTGCAAACTTGCTGAGGGTGCACATGATCTCGCTATGTCATTGATGAAAATATTAAACAGCACTGGTCCCAGTACGGACTCCTGAGGGACACCATTTGTCACCGGTCTCCATTTGGACCACTACCCTCTGGATGTGACCATCCAACCAATTCCTTATCCTCCGAACAGTCCACCCATCAAATCTGTATCTCCCCAATTTAGGGAGAAGGATGCTGTGGGGGACCACGTTGAAAGCTTTAAAGAAGTCCAGATAGATGACATCCATTGCTTTTCCCTTGTCCACTGATGTAGTCACTCCATCATAGAAAGCCACTAGGTTGGTCAGGCAGGGTTTGCCCTTGGTGAAGCCATGCTGGCTGCCTCGAATCACCTCCCTGTCCTCCATGTGCCTTAGCATAGCTTCTAGGAGGATCTGTTCCATGATCTTCCTGGGAACAGAGGAGAGGTGTGGGAAACTATAGGTTTGAATCAGCATGTGGGTCTCATGATAAGTTGTTTGAGATAGAAAGCGGGCTGGAGAGTTATAGGTATGCGATGGAATTAGCTTGACTACAGACCCGGCGTCAGACCCGCTGATGGAAAATTACAGAGATCAGACCCACTGATGGGAAATTACAGAGAATCTGCAAGTCACCAGGAGGAGGGAGAAAGGCGAGAGATATCCCGGCCTTGAGAGCAAAGAAGAAAGGCAGGGATATCTCTTGGCCTTGAGAGCAAACAATAAACAAGAACAAGGAATTAGGCACGAAGTACAGAAATAGACTGTTTGTTAAGAAGGTGTCGCAACCTGTATTAAGTAATTGTTGAAGCTTGTTTACAAGAGCATATAAAAGCGCTGTGACTTAAAAATAAAGCTGAAGCTTGCTCTATCACTCACATTGAGTTGGCCGCTTGCTTTCCTCGCTCGCCGCAGAGAGGCTGACAGGTCGGTAGTTCCCTGGGTCCTCCTTTCTACCCTTTTTAAAGATGGGCACAATATTTCCCTTCTTCCAGTCTCCAGGGACTTCACCTGACTGCCATGACTTTTCAAATATCATGGAGACTGGCTTGGCAACTACATCAGCTAATTCCCTCATGACTCTGGGATGCATCTCATCAGGTCCCATAGACTTGTGTATGTTCAGGTTCCTCAGGCAGTCTTGAACCTGATCTTCTCTTACAATGGGAGGGGCTTTATCCCCCGGTCTCCATCCTGCAGTCCATCGACTCGGGAGGGGTGAGGAGAAAGGTTGCCAGTGAAGACTGAGGCAAAAATTTTGTTGAATACCTCAGCCTTCTCCTTGTCTGTTGATACTAGGTTGCCATTCTTGTTCATCACAGGGGATACATTTTCTTTGACCTTCCTTTTCTGGTTGATGTACCTGTAGGATCCCTTCTTATTATTCTTTGCATCCCTTGCCAAATTCAGCTCCAGCTGCACCTTGGCCCTCCTGACCCCATCCCTACACAACTGGGCAGCATCCCTATACTCTTCCCAAGATACCTGTCCCTGCTTCCATTGCCTGTGCACTTCCCTCTTGCTCTTTAGTTTGGTCAGCATGTCTCGTCTCAGCCATGCTGGTCTCTTCCCTTCCTTGCCTGATTTCTTACACCTGGGAACTGAGAGCTCTTGCGCTGTATGGAACACATCCTTAAAGATCTGCCAGCTCTCTTCTGTTCCCTTGTCCATGAGGACTGTTTCCCAGGAGGTCCTTCTGACTAACTCTTTGAAGAGCTGGAAGTCTGCTTTCCTAAAATTTAGGGTCCTGACTATACTCCTCACTTTTCTCGTATCCCTCAGGAGTGTGAATTCCACCGATGCGCAATCACTGCAGCCCAGGCTGCCTCCAATCTTGACGTCACCAATGAGCTCACTTGCATTGGTGACCATCAGGCCTACTATTGCATCCCCTCAGGTAGACGTGTCTGATCCTTAAGAGCACATGATGGTGAAGACTTGGTAATGCCTGTCAATAAAGAACATAGCTTCCAAAATGGTGCCTGCAGTTTGTGACTTTCTATGAAACACCTGATTTAAAAAAAAAATTCTCAGGGGTGAGAGAGGTTTCGCAAGGTAATTAAGCAGGTACTACACAGCTACTAAGGGGCCACCTCTCTTCCAATTTAGTGAGCTGAGTGAGGGACAGCCCAACACCAGACCCGGTACAAGGAAAGCAGATGGAGTGAATGGTCAGGCAGAGAGGCAGGGGAAGCAGGACCACTCCTTTAGCAGCAGCTATCCATTTAATTGGAGCCTCTCTCACTATAAATATTGATAGTGCTGCTTATCCTCCACAAACATAGGCTCAACAGAGGGATTTTGTCTTGTTTTGTAAGCCAGCCCAATTTACTCACCTCTGCCATGTACAGCTGGACAAAAAATTGAATAATGCAGATTAACACCATGTTCCAAAATATGTAAAAACAAATTTATTAAGAACAGATCTGTGGCACACTGAAAAATGCATACCCGACAATTAGATATATTTCCCTGCAACAAAATGTTATTGATATGATCAGCAACTGTAGATTACTCTCCCTCAGTATCTAATTAAAAACATTGAATTCTGTAGTTGTCAAAAATAAATAAGATACAACAGTTAAGAACCTGCAAATGCATCCTAAACAGCATTTGGTGTCCATGTTTTCAGCTATATAGCCACTCCCAAAGCTATTCAGTCCTTAAAATGTACTAATTAATACTTTTATATTATTTTAATTACAATCATTGAAATCTTGCTCCATCTAGTGGTTGATGTTGATGTTTATTACCTTCATCTACTGACTTCGCTATCGATAAAGATTAATTTAGCATGTTTTATCTTAACAATGCTGTGTCACAATGAAATAGGATATCTGTCTTAGAGCAACCTCCCTCAAATGTATGATAGGCTACCTTGTTAATGGTCTGTGAAGGACTATTTAGTAGTGCCAAGTTTAAGTGAAACTAGGGGAAAGGTAATTCTGGCAGGGGGAGGATCACGACCACCGGCTCAAAGACCACCCACTCAAGAAACCCGCCGACTCAAAAGGTTAAGTTAGTAATAGTCTCAAAAGTCATAGTGGGCACGCGTAGTCATTTACGTTATTGCTCTAACTAGTGGGGGGAAGGTGTTTTAAGATTTTATTTTATTTCTCATTACCCTACTCTGATTTTATTGGTAATAAATTAAATTAATTTTCCCAAGTTGAGTCTGTTTTGCGTGCGATGGCAATTGGTGAGTGATCTCCCTGTCCTTATCTCGACCCACGAGCCTTTGGTCTTATTTTTCTCCCAGTCCAGTTGAGGAGGGAGAGGGATAGAGCAGCTTGGCGGGCACCTGGCATCCAGCCAGGGTCAACCCATCAGACTAGCAAGCAAAAGGAGCAATAAGATTCTGAAGAACAAAGGGACTGAGAAGCTTTGTACTTGGAGGGGGGTGGGGTGGCTGGGGTTGTTTGGGGTTTTTTTGGTCCGCTTTCAGTATTCTTCTGAAAATGGATCATGCTTCTTACATTCTTATTTGCCACTTTGTTTCCAAAATTTTAAAAGAATTTTTAGAACTTGCAGCTGTGAAGTTATTACTTTAGTAGTATTCAAGAATAAGCTAATACCGAAGCAAGATACTTTCCCTAAGGGATCACCGACTTTCATTGCAAAGCAATTCAGCCTACACAGCAGTGAAAACAAGTTGTGTAATGTAGAGCAGAAATAATGAAGCCTTCAGAAAAGGCTATTGCAGGGACAGCAGTGCCTTTCTGGTGCACACCTCTTTCTGCATTCCTCACTTAAAGCTTTGAGAATGTAAAAATATTTCCTATGCCTCGAGGCAGTTAAGTGTTACAAAAATTTTCCAACTGGCCCATGCCAACTACAGAGAGAGGCTAGAATGCAAAGTATAGAATTACAAGAGTCATTATTTTTTTCATGTGCCTGAGGTGTCCCATTCAAATTGGGGCACCCTGAATGCATTTTTACACGTGGTTCTTATGCCTTCAGGTGTTCAGGTATAACATGATTTGACCAGTCACTGCTTAACACACACACAACTGTTTGACAAAGCAACTATAATTCTATGGCGTTATCATCCATCTGCTTCTTTCTCGATCTAAACTTCCCTGTAGTCAGTCTTGCTACAGTTACTTATCTATGATGCCAGATAATGGGAGGGTTTCACAGAGGTGTTAGAGGGGCTAGGATGCTGGCATTATCTCAGTAGTCCAGGGGTATCCTTTATTCTTCAGGGTGGGGACTGTCCTTCTCCTCCTTGCAATGAGCTGGGGTCCTTTATTCATGCTGACTTAACCATGACTATGCAGTATACAATGTAAATTATATATCTTAAGAAAGTTACTACAATTTCATACTGTAAAGACTAAGTCATACAATAGTTCGGGAATGAGATTTTTCATAACATAAGCAACTCCTTTTTGCAGCTTGCAGTGCTATGCAGCTTGGTCTGCTGGAATTGTGTTGTAGGGAAGGCTGATGCTTGCAGCGCTAGTTTCTGTTCCACATCTAGTTTTATCAAGGTGCAATAAAATGATGCAGATTCAACATAATGCTGCAGCACTGCCACGGAACAGAGTTGAGAATTTCCATCTTGAGAATTTCCATCTCAAGAATTTAGCTGGAGGATTGTTTCTCTGGCCACTTGTACAAGAACCAGCTGAAATTGGTCACTGTGCTGCACAAAGACTGCAGAATTTCTGAACTTAGGCTAACAGGAGTGGAATTACCTAAGGAAATGCCTCTCCTAGAAGAAGTGAGCTGTTGACATCCCTATCAGACCAAACTTTTAAAGAAAAGCTAAGGACAACCAGGAGGCTTAACTAGCATTTTCTCTGTGTCTGCAATAATTGATTGGCAACAAAACAGACTACAGACAGTAGTCTTATTTTGGACAATAAATTGACCTTGAATTCGGGATGTTTTAAATGTTTCCCATTAAATCAGATTGAGCCAATTATGAAGCCATACTGCAGAAGTCTGAATTTCACATGCAGGTTGAGACATTTACAGTCATTAGTAATAGATATGTCACTGTCTGACAAGCAAAGCCTCTAGGTCAACAGGTTCAGTCACTACAGTGACTAATGACTAGTGACTGGCAACTTGCATGTACTTCAAACCCTATAGGATGACAATGTAGGAAGACACCAGACTGTCCTTTTTCAAATATATTTCAAGAGCTGTCTAGAGTTATTTTCACATTATACAATGTGGATCAGTTATTAAAAATTTAACCACCTCCTTGGCTTGGAGTGATTTCTTAACACCACATGTTGAGTACTCACCTAGTTTTTATGTGGCCCCAAGCAGAACTTCATGCTGTCTCTCCCTCCCTTCCTCCAATTTCTGATTTAGGTGTGGCATATTTTTTGTAAATATTACAACTAAATAATATTACATATATTACAATAATTACAATAATTACAATAATATTACAAATAAACTCCTTTGGGAGGATCTTTATAAGAGTTCAGGGAGATGAGATTAACAAAATGGCATTTAAAAAGATTCAGACAAGCTCTCTCCCACAAATGAAAAAAGTAGCTTTCAGACTACCACAGGAAATAACTGTCACAAGAACTTTTCTTGATTTCCTAAGATGCATCTTACACATACAGGGAAAAAAAGAAAGGAAAACACAGCACCACAGTAAAGAACTATATTTCTAATAAGCCCTGTAAAATTCTGTTATCTATCCTTCTAAGTTGGAATATGCTGTAGGGAGAAGAGGCTGCTGTTCTTTCTTTACTTGATCTAAAAAAACCCCAACTTTATTCTGAATGACATCAAGTAGCACAAACCACAAATCAAACTGCCATATTCCACATCATTTTCTCAGAGGCACATACAAAGATGCAGATTCCTCCTGCGAGCTTTTAAAAATGTACTTAAAACTGAATCTTCATTATATCAGCAAATTAAGCTTAATTCTTATTCTACTCCAGAACCTGTACAAAACATCACCGTAACAGTGCAGGCTTAACCTCTCTGATTCCACAGCAGTGTGCAGCAAGTAAAACTGCACTTTCTTTAGTAGCAGTCCAAAAAAGCACACGAGATCAGAAATTCACATCCCTATATATCCCTCTTGGGTGGCAAACCAACAGTAAAGATTATTTTGGTGGACCCATGCTGTGGTGGTGTGCCTGATTTCGCGAGGTTCGCCAGCCGTGCGCTGATGAATGCCAGCACATAAAAGTGAGTAATTCATAAAACTCACAAAAAGGGAAATTTTAATCACAGGTTAACCTCGGGGGGTCGGTGTGTGTGCAATTTAACTCTATATATTATCCCTATTCACATAAACCATTGACCAAGTCTGAGACTAAGATTGAACCTAGACGTCTCTCTGAAAGAAGTTTAGAAAGCAAGGGTGTCTATTCTGAACCTCGTGACTCAACAGGAGGGTCCTCCTTATCCCCTGCATCCACACACCCTGTGTGAATCATTCTAACTCAAGCATAACTGAATTTTCCTTTGTGCACTTCCATGTAATAGAATGAACCTTGCCATTCTCGAATCATTAACTAAGTTGCTGTGTTGATTGTAACAGATTCCATCAAATCCCTGTTTTAAATTGGCTCCTGCAGTTCTCAAATTGTCCCTCATTTACACCTATGCAACTCTATTAAGATGCTAATAGGTTAAAACAGGTGCAACTGCCTGTCACTCATTAAATTACTTATGATGATTCACAAGCAAAAATAAAAACACAAAATCATCTCCTCTGTTGTGACTCTACAGGGGTCAGAAAATTTAAAGCTTTGAAAGTTTTTCAAAAGCTGAAGTTGGTATAGCGTGTTTAAGTACACAAGAGATCAGACCCACTCAATGAGGGACTGCTTTTACTTAATTTCTCCTCAAACCCCAGTTCTATACCAAAAAATCTTATACACGCAATGAAGGTGTTTGTCATTTTCCAAGAACATTCACATGCCTTGTGGTGGTTTAGCCCCAGTCAGCAACCAAGCACCACGCAGCCGCTCGCTCACTCCCCCCTGGTGGGACGGGGGAGAGAATCAGAAGGGTTAAAAGTGAGGCAACTCATGGGTTGAGATAAAGACAGTTTAATCGGTAAAGCAAAAGCTGCACGTGGAAGCAAAGCAAAACAAGGAATTCATTCACTACTTCCCACGAGCAGGCAGGTGTTCAGCCATCTCCAGGAAAGCAGGGCTCCATCACACGTAACAGTTACTTGGGAAGACAAACGCCATCACTCCAAAACGTCCCCCCTGCCTTCTTCTTCCCCCAGCTTTATATACTGAGCATGACGTCACAGGGTGTGGAATATCCCGTTGGTCAGTTGGGGTCAGCTGTCCTGGCTGTGTCCCCTCCCAGCTTCTTGTGCACCCGGCAGAGCATGGGGAGTTGAAAAAGTCCTTGACCAGTGTACACGCTACTTAGCAACAACTAAAACATCTCCACATTATCACCACTGTTTCCAGAAAAAAACCAAAACATAGTCACATACTGGCTACTACGAAGAAATTTAACTCTATCCCAGCTGAAACCAGGACACACCTGAAGTTCCAACTGAAACAGCTCTCCCTTTGATGTGTCACAAGTCTTAATATGGGAGACTATGGGAAATATCTAAGGCAAATGTGTTTTCTATGGTTAAATAAATGATCACAAAAAGAGTTAAAAGAACAGCAAGGACATAACAACAACTTTGGAGTAGCGAAACTACTTTTGGAGGAGAAAGCCAAAGATTAATTTATTTCACCTTGAGGAGCTTGTGGTTTATGGTAGGTGTTCATGAATGCTAATCAGATTGTTCTGAGACATGAAACAGCAGGTTTTCCTTATTTTAAACAAAATTAATAACTTGGAAAAGAAGTGGAGACAAGTGATTCTTTACCTCACCCACGTCAGCCCTTATTGTTGCAGGGTAAAAAATCAACTATATAGAGTCATAGAATCATAGAACCGGTAAGGTTGGAAAAGACCTCTAGTATCATCAAGTCCAACCATCAACCCAACACCACCATGCCTCCTAAACAATGCTCTGAAGTGCCAAGTCTACATGTTTTTTGAACATCTCCAGGGACGGTGACGCCACCACCTCTCTGGGCAGCCTGTTCCAATGCCTGAGCACTCTTTCAGTAAAGAATTTTTTCCTAATATCCAATCTAAACCTCCCTGATGCAGCTTGAAGCCAGTTCCTCTCGTCCTATTGCTAGTTACTTGGGAGAAGAGCCCAACACCCACCTCGCTACAACCTCCTTTCAGGTAGTTGTAGAGAGCGATAAGGTCTCCCCTCAGCCTCCTCTTCTCCAGGCTAAACAACCCCAGCTCCCTCAGCTGCTCCTCATAAGACCTGCTCTCCAGACCCTTCACCAGCTTCATTGCCCTTCTTTGGACACGCTCCAGCAACTCAATGTTCTTCTTGTACTGAGGGGCCCAACACTGAACACAATATTCAAGGTGTGGCCTCACCAGTGCTGAGTACAGGGGCACGATCACTTCCCTACTCCTGCTGGCCGCACTATTCCTGATACAAGCCAGGAGGCTGTTGGCCTTCTTGGCCACCTGGGCACACTGCTGGCTCATGTTCAGCTGGCTGTCAACCAGCACTCCCAGGTCCTTCTCTGCTGGGCAGCTTTCCAGCCACTCTTCCCCAAGCCTGTAGCATTGCATGGGGTTTTTGTGACCCAGGTGCAGGACCTGGCATTGGCCTTGTTAAACATCATACAATTGGCCTCAGCCCATAGATCCAGCCTGTCCAGGTCCCTCTGCAGTGCCTTCCTACCCTCAAGCAGATCAACACTCCCGCCCAACTTGGTGTCGTCTGCAAACTTACTGAGGGTGCACTCGAGCCCCTCGTCCAGATCATTGATAAAGATATTAAACAAGACTGGTGCCGAAACTGAGCCCTGGGGAACACTGCTTGCGACCGGTCACCAACTGGATTTAGCTCCATTCACCACAACTCTCTGGGCTCAGCATTCCAGCCAGTTTTTAACCCAGTGGAGAGGACACCTGTCGAAGCCATGAACCGCCAGCTTCTCTAGGAGGATGCTGTGGGAGACAGGGTCAAAGGCTTTGCTAAAGTCCAGGTAGACAACATCCACTAGGTGGGTCACCCTGTCATAGAAGGAGATCAGGTTGGTCAGGCAGGACCTGCCTTTCATGAAGCCATGCTGGCTGGGCCTGATCCCCTGGTTGTCCTGCACTTGCCTGGTGAGGACACTCTGGATGAACTGCTCTATAATCTTCCCTGGTACCGAGGTCCGGCTGACTGGCCTGTAGTTCCCTGGATCCTCCTTCCGGCCCTTCTTGTACATGGGTGTCACGTTGAGAAGCCTCCAGTCATCTGGGACCTCCCCTGTTAACCAGGACTGCTGATAGATGGTGGAGGGTAGCTTGGCAAGCTCCTCAGCCAGCTCCCTCAGTACTCTTGGGAGGATCCCATCCGGCCCCATAGACTTGTGAGTGTCCAGGTGGCGCAGCATGTCATAAACTGCTTCCTCCTGGACTATGGCAGGTTTATTCTGTTTCCCATCCCTGCCGTCAAGATCAGGGAGCTGAATACCCTGGGGATAACTGGTCTGACTGTTAAAGACTGAGGCAAAAAGTCATTTAGTACTTCAGCCTTTTCATCATCCTCAGTGGCAATGTTCCGCTCCAGTGTTCCAGGCTGAGTTCTAGCTGGGCTTTTGTTTGTCTAATTTTTCTCTCTGCATGACCTAGTGAGATCAGTGTACTCTTCTTGAGTTGCCTGCCCCTTTGTCCAAAAGTGGTAGACTCTCCTTTTTTTTCCCCACATGCCAGCAAGAGCTCTCTGTTCAGACAGGCCAGTCATCTTCCCTGCTGATTCGTCTTGCGGAACACGGGACAGCCTGTTCCTGTGCATTTAAGACTTCCTTCTTGAAGAATGCCCAGCCTTCCTGGTCCCCTTTGCCCTTCAGGACTGCCTCCCAAGGGACTCTCCCAACCAGTGTCCTGTCTGCCCTCCGGAAGTCCATGATAGTGGCTTTCCTGATCCCCCTTCTTACTTTGCCAAGAACCAAGAACTCTAGCAGAACTCTATCATATCATGGTGTGCTGGTTTTGGCTGGGAAGGAGTTAATTCTCTTCACTGTAGCTGGTAAAGTGCCGATGGCACATTGATGCTTTAGTTGCTATTAAGTAGCGGCTCAGTGTTGCTATGTAGCTCCTATAGACGTTAGGGACTTTTCCAGCATCTCATGCTCTGCCACATGGGAAGAGGCTGGGAGGGGTGGGGCCACAGCCAAGACAGCTGACCTAAACTGGCCAATGGGATATTCGTTCCATACCATGGGATGCTATGACCAGTATATTAACCAGGGGAGTTGGCACATCGGCTCGGGACTGGCCTCGTTGGGTCATCGGCACCATCAAAACCTTTTGAGGTGGATACCTGATTCAGTTTTTTCATCAGAAACATTTCACCAACAGTAGTGCTACCGCTGGTCACTTTTTAAGAGCCATCTCTTAAGAGTGCAGGAGCAGGCAAATTCCTAAGTTTCAGAAGTCAAGAAACAGGTCAGAAAGCTCACTTGGCTGAGCAGTGATCTCCTTCTAGAACTTGGGCAGAAAAGGAAAGCATATGGACATTGGAAGCAGGGACAGGCGACACGGGAGAAATAAAGAGATGCTGTTTGCCACTGTAGGGACAAAATTTGTGCGGCCAAAGCTCGATTAGAGTTCAAGCTGGCCAGCACTGTGAAGGACAACAAAAAGGGCTTTTTAAAATATGTTAACAGCAAAAGGAGGATCAGAGATAACATTGGTCCGTTACTTGATGAGGTCGGTCACCTCACAAATAGGGGCATAGACAAAGCAGAGATATTTAATGCCTTCTTCGACTCTGTCTTCGACACCAATGATGGGCCCTGGGACCCCACCTGGAGCCCCATGTTGGAAGACTGTGACTGAGGGGATGTGTGCTGGTTTTCTCTGAGAAGGGGTTAATTCTCTTCACTGTGGTGCCTGTGGTGATTGGGGCCCTTTCCAGCTTCCCGCGCTCTGCTGCGTCGGCGGGAGGCTGGGAGGGGCGGGGCCACGGCCGGAGCAGCTAACCCCGACTGGCCAATGGGATGTTCATTCCATAGCATATGACACCATGACCAGTATATTAAGGGGGGCAGTAGCGGCTCGGGGAGGCGCAGTGTCAAGTCGGCGGGCGGTGAGCGGCTGCGTCGCGTGCGGTTTGTTTCGGTGGTTCACACCCCCCCGAGTTTCACGCCTCTCGTCATTTTCCTTTCCATTGCATTTTTGTTGTTGTTTTATTTTATTTTAATTATTAAACTCTTCTTATCTCAACGCACAGGCGTGACCCTTCTGATTCTCTCCCCCATCCTACCGGCGGGTGAGTGAGCGAGCGACTGTGTGGGGCTGAGTTGCCGGCTAAACCACAACAGGATGATAAACTCCGAGCCACCCCTAAACTTCTTCGAGACTTGCTGCTGCAGCTGGATGCACATAAATCTATCGGGCCCAATGGGATTCATCCCAGGGTACTGAAAGAGCTGGCCGATGTCATTGCAGGACCTCTCGCCATTGTTTTTCAACGGCCTTGGGAGTCTGGAGAGGTCTGTGTCAACTGGAAGCTGGCAAATGTTGTCCCAGTTTCAAGAAGGGTGAGAAGGAACCCCCTGGTTATCACAGGCCTGTCAGTCTCACTACAGTGTCTGGTAAAATTATGGAGAAGGTTATTCTGGGACTTGTCACCCAGGCAATTCCAGAGAGATACAAATCACTGCAATGTGCTGGGGCCTGGCCCATGCCTATCGAGCCCTGTTTAACACTATTCAGTACCCCAAAGGGGAAGAGAAGGCCTCTGGATCTAAAAAGACAAAGACAAGGAAAGCGACAAGCGCAGCGGCCACTCCAACCCCGGTGACAAGCGTTTCAGCTGAATCAGAGGACCAACCTGTGCCAGTATCAGTCGCCCCTATACACAAGAAGAAATCTTGGAAGAGAAAGTCAACTCGTTTAGAAAGAGATGATGATGAAGCAGGGCCATCACAAGGAGAGGAGGAGGAGGAGGAAGAACTCGGTACAAGAAAGGGAAACTGCCCGATCCCTATCCTTGACTGAGTTGCGGGATATGTGAAAAGATTTTGGCCGTTGTTCAAGTGAGCACATTATCACCTGGCTGCTCCAATGCTGGGATAACAGGGTGACTAGCCTGGAATTAGAGGGGAAGGAAGCCAAACAACCGGGATCCCTCTCTAGGGAAGGGGACATTGAAAACACGATTGGAAAAGGGAAACAAGCCCTCAGCCTCTGGAGGCGACTCCTGTCAGGCGTGATAGAAAGGTACCCCTTCAAAGAAGATATTGTATTTCACCTAGGAAAACGGATGACCATGGAGAAAGGTATCCAGTACCTGAGGCAACTAGCCATGCTTGAGGTGATTTAGGGTGACCTGGACAATCAACAGTCATCCAAAGATCCAGTGCACACGACCCACGTGGCGAATGTTTGCACAGAGCGTACCATCGACACATGGGAACTCATTGGCAGTAACATCCTGGAAAGATGACGAGGCACCAACAGTGGCGGAGTTGATTGACAAACTCCAAGAGTATGAAGCAAATCTCTCTTCCTCCCTCATCTCAGCTGTGGAGAAACTTTCCCAAGAGGTCCAGCGACTCAAAGAAACTATGTCTTACTCCCCACCTCTACGGACCAGTATCTCAGCCATTAGGAGTACGCGTCCCTTTGCTCAAGAGAGAGGATACACACCATGGGGCATGCTATGGTTTTACCTGTGTGACCACGGAGAGGACAAGATGAGGTGGGAAGGCAAGCCTACCTCGACCCTAAAGGCACGGGTACGTGAGCTGCACGGGAGAACAATCACTCAGGGAGGTTCTTCCAGGAAAGCTGCTGCTCCAATTTCCAGTGAGCCAGTCCCCAGACAGAGGAGCAGAAGCGCTGATTTTCTTTCCGATCTTAACAGAGACACTTGTGATCTGCATTTACAAGAAGTGAGTAGCGAATACTATGCTCAGGACTAGAGAGGCCCTGCCTCCAGCCAGGTGGAGGAAAGGGATAACCGGGTTTACTGGACTGTGTGGATCCGAAGGCCTGGCACATCCGACCCACAGGAGTATAATGCTTTAGTGGACACTGGTGCACAGTGCACCTTAATGCCATCAAACTATATGGGGCAGAACCCATCAGCGTTGCTGGAGTGACAGGGGATCCCAAGAGCTAACCGTATTGGAGGCTGAAGAGAGCCAGAGTGGGCCGAAGTAAGCCTAAGCGGGAATGAGTGGCAAAAGCATCCCATTGTGACTGGCCCAGAGGCTCCGTGCATCCTTGGCATAGAGTACCTCAGGAGAGGGAGGGTATTTCAAGGACCCAAAAGGGTACAGGTGGGCTTTTGGTGTAGCTGCCTTGGAGACGGAGGAAACTGAACAGCTGTCTACCTTGCATGGCCTCTCGAAGGACCCTTCTGTGGTGGGGTTGTTGAAGGTCAAAGAACAACAGGTGCCTATCACCACCACAACAGTGCACCGGCAGCAATATCGCACCCACCGAGACTCTCTGATCCCCATCCATGAACTCATTCACCAACTAAGGAGCCAAGGAGTCACCAGCAAGACCCACTCACCCTTTAACAGTCCCATTCGGCCAGTGCGGATGTCTAATGGAGAGTGGAGGCTAACAGCAGACTATCGTGGCCTGAATGAAGTCACTCCACCGTTGAGTGCTGCCGTGCCGAACATGCTAGAACTTCAATACGAACTGGAGTCCAAGGCAGCCAACTGGTATGCCACAATTGATATCGCTAATGCATTCGTCTCAATCCCTCTGGCAGCAGAGTGCAGGCCACAGTTTGCTTTCACTTGGAGGGGCGTCCAGTACACCTGGAATCGACTGCCCCAGGGGTGGAAACACAGTCCTACCATTTGCCATGGACTGATTCAGACTGTGCTGGAACAGGGAGAAGCTCCGGACACCTTCAATACATTGATGATGTCATCGTGTGGGGCAACACAGCGGAAGAAGTTTTTGAGAAAGGAGAGAAAATAGTCCAAATCCTTCTGAAAGCTGGTTTTGCCATAAAACAAAGTAAAGTTAAGGGACCCGCACAAGAAATCCAGTTCTTAGGAATCAAATGGCAAGATGGACGTCATCAGATCCCAATGGATATGATAAGAAAAATAGCAGCCATGGCTCCACCAACTAGCAAAAAGGAAACACAAGCTTTCTTGGGCACTGTGGGTTTTTGGAGAATGCATATTCCAAATTACAGTCTGATCGTAAGCCCTCTCTATCAAGTGACCCGGAAGAAGAATGATTTCAAATGGGGCCCTGAGCAACAACAGGCCTTTGAACAGATTAAACAGGAGATAGTTCATGCAGTAGCTCTTGGCCCAGTGCGGGCAGGACAAGATGTAAAGAATGTGCTCTTCACCGCGGCCGGGGAGAATGGCCCTACCTGGAGCCTCTGGCAGAAAGCACCGGGGGAGACCCGAGGTCGACCCCTAGGGTTTTGGAATCGGGGATACAGAGGGTCCGAAGCCTGCTATACTCCAACTGAAAAAGAGACACTGGCAGCATATGAAGGGGTTCGAGCTGCTTCAGAAGTGGTTGGTACTGAAGCACAGCTGCTCCTGGCACCCCGACTGCCAGTGCTGGGCTGGATGTTCAAAGGAAACGTCCCCTCTACACACACCATGCAAGTGATGCTACGTGGAGTAAAGGGGTTGCACTGATCACAGAGCAGGCTCGAGTAGGAAACCCCAGTGTACCCAGGAATCTTGGAAGTGATCATGGACTGGCCAGAAAGCAAAGACTTTGGACTATCACCAGAGGAGGAGGTGACACGTGCTGAAGAAACCTCATTGTATAACACGCTGCCAGAAAAGGAGAAGCAATATGCCCTGTTCACGGATGGGTCCTGTCACCTTGTGGGAAAGCACCGGAGATGGAAGGCTGCTGTACGGAGTCCTCTACGGCAAGTCACAGAAACTGCTGGAGGAGAAGTTGAATCGAGCCAGTTTGCAGAGGTAAAGGCCATCCAGCTGGCCTTAGACATTGCTGAATGGGAAAAGTGGCCAGTGCTCTATCTCTATACTGACTCCTGGACAGTGGCAAATGCCCTGTGGGGCTGGCTACAGCAGTGGAAGCAGAACAACTGGCAGCGCAGAGGCAAACTCATCTGGGCTGCTGCACTGTGGCAAGATATTGCTGCCCGGGTAGAGAACCTGGTTGTAAAGGTACGTCATGTGGACGCTCACATCCTCAAGACTCGGGCCACTGAAGAACATTGGAACAACCAGCAGGTGGATCAGGCTGCCAAGATTGAAGTGGCTGAGGTGGATCTGGACTGGCAGCATAAGGGTGAACTATTTCTAGCTCGGTGGGCCCATGACACCTCAGGCCATCAAGGGAGAGATGCAACATACATGTAAGAAATATTCTGGGGAAAACAATCTGGGTTATTCCTGCCTCGGGCAAAGGCAAACTCATTCATGGGATTGCTTTTGCTCAAGGACCTGGGTGCACTTGGTGGGTGATGTGGGAGGATGGAGGAGTCCGGTGTGTGCCTCAAGGGGATTTGATTTTGGGTGAAAACAGCCAATGAACTGAATGGTATGCTGTTAATTTCTGTATAATGATGTTGTATGTCATCGCTGCTATGGTTGCTATATGTCACATCAATGGTATCATGGTGGGAATCTCTCAAATTAATAATTTAAAAAATGAACTTTCACTGAACCAAGCAAAGCACAGCGGTGATGGAACAAGGACTGACTTCAGCATGCAACAATCCAACACCGCACACAGCACCTCTCTGGACCTGAAAGACTTGTACAATAAATGGAGCCCAAAGTCAGTGGACATTTCACAGACATTTTACAGGGGTGGTCCATTGACTAGGGGTAAGATAAATGAGATCTGTATATTCTGTTAAAGGATGAGAAGGCAGGTAGGGGTTATTGAAGTTGTATTGGATAGTATTAGACCTGAGCATGACTTAAGTGATATGGAATAAGGGGTGGATACTGTCATGGTTGTAGCTGGGATAGAGGTAATTTTCTTCACTGTAGCTGGCATAGTGCTGTGCTTTGGACTTAGTATGAAAACAATGGTGATAACACACCGATGTTTTAGTTGTTGCTAGGTAGTGCTTGTACTAGTCAAGGACTTTTCTAGCTTCCCATGCTCTGCCAGGTGCACAAGAAGCCGGGAAGGGAGGGGTCACAGCTAAGAGAGTGGATTCAAACTGGCCAAAGGGATATTCCGTATCATGTAACATCATGCCCAGTATGTCAGCTGGGAAGAGCTGGCTGGGGGAGGGAAGGAGCAATCGCGGCTCGGGGACCGGCCGCATCGGTTGGCGTGTGGTGAGCAGTTGTATCACTTGTGGTTTTGTGGTTTTTCGTTTTCCTTTTAATTATATTATCATTAATGTTATTACTGTAATCATCATTATTATTTTATTTAACTATTAAACTGTTCTTATCTCAACCCACAGGTTTTGGGTTGGGTTTTTGTTTTTTTTGCCTTTGCTCTTCTGATTCTTACCCCCATCCCACGGGGGTGGGGGGAGTGAGCAAGCGGCTGCGTGGTGTTTAGTTGCCAACTGGGGCTGAACCACGACAGAGACAATGCAGTCATTGGTCATAGCCAGCATGGGTTCATGAGGGGAAAGTCCTGCTTATCTAACATAATTTCCTTTTATGACGAGGTCACCCATCTAGATGACCAAGGGAAGCCAGGAAATGTGGGTTTTTTATTTTATCAAAGCTTTTGATACTGTCTCTCACAGTATCCTTCCGGACAAAATGCCCAGCATACAGCTAGACAACTCCATATTATAATGGGTGAACACTTGGCTGATGGGTTGGGCTCAGAGAGTTATATTCAATGGGGTTACATCAGGCTGGCGGCCAGTCACCAGTGGGGTTTCCCAGGGCTCAATTTATGTGCTCTTTTTATGTTTTTATGTGTGATCTGGATGCAGGAGTCAAATGTACATGAATTAAGTTTGCTGGTGATGATACTAAACCAGGAGGAGCTGTGGACTCCCTCGAGGGTAGAGAGGCCTTACAGAGAGATCTGGATAGACTAGAGAGCTGGGTAATCACCAACCGTGTGAAACTTAACAGGAGCAAGTGCCAGATTCTGTACCTGGGATGGGGTTATACATGCAAACTGGGGGACGAGAGGCTGGAGAACAGCCCCACAGAAAGCAAGCTGGGGGTTTGGGTTGATGGCAAGTTGAATATGAGGCAACAGTGTGTCCTGGCAGCCAAAATGTCGAACCGTGTCCTGGGGTGTATCAAGCACAGCATAACTAGCCGGTCGAGGGAGGTGATTGTCCCACTCTACATTGCACTGGTGTGGCCCCACCTTGAGTAGTGTGTGTAGTTTTGGGTGCCTCAGTATAAGAAGGATATCAAACTATTAGAGGGTGTCCAGAGGAGGGTAACCAAGACGGTGATAGGTCTTGAGGGCAAGACTTATGAGGAGCGGCTGAGGCCACTTGGTTTGTTCAGCTTAGAGAAGAGAAGGCTGAGGAGTGACCTCATCGCAGTCTACAACTTCCTCAAGAGGGGCAGAAGAGGGGGAGGTGCTGACCTCCTCTCTCTGGTGACCAGCGACAGGGCACGTGGAAATGCAATGAAGCTGCGTCAGGGGAAGTTCAGATTGGACATTAGGAAAACGTTCTTCACTGGTCAGTCACTGGAACAGGCTCCCCAGGGACATGGTCATGGCACCAAGCCTGTCAGAGTTCAAGGAGCATCTGAATGATACTCTTAGTCATATGGTCTAGTTTTAGGTAGTCCTGTGAGGAGCAGGGAGTTGGACTTGATGATCCTTTTGGGTCCCTTCCAACTCGAGATATTCTATGATTCTATGCTTCAATATACAGATTAGGGAAAACACTTGACATATTGTACATTCTTGCAACCTTTCCTTTGAGAAGTTCTTGCATGTGCATGCTTTGGAGAGGACACAAAGTTTGGCCAGGAGATGCACACAGAGTCAAAGGACAGCCTTCTGATAATTTCTGCCAAGGCTACTGTGTTCAGGCAAGTTCCTCTGGATGCTAGCTGTGCCTTTGCTAAGCCCTGAACTAGGTGCGCAGAAGAGCATGCTGCCAACACAGCCCAGCAGCTGGATATGCGCTAGCTTGATTTCAGTTGCAGACTAGCTGTGCTAGCACAACAGCATGTCTGAGCTCATAAGCTCCATTAAGAGTCAATGGCTAAATTGAACCCAGGCTCACATCAGTCAGCCTGTGCAGGCCTACAGAGAAAAGTATGGATTAGCCAACTCTGTGCTGTTTTACTGGTGCTCTCTGTTGCACTGTACTGACCTGCTGCAACATGCGCTGGAAAGGTCTTTGCATATGATCAGTACAGGCTTGTAAAAAGGTTTTTTGTACTTCTAAGCTCTACCTGAACTGTGCTCTTATTCGCCACTGCAGGTCTGCTGCAGCAGAGCAGGCAGTTCATCCCCGTTTGTTTGCTCGTGTGTCCCCTTTTGTTTGTCTGTCCGTGTTGCCCTCCTGTCTATGGGCTGGGAAACCCTCCTGTGCTGTATTGTCAGTGCTCACACTGCTGTTCCTGGGGTGCAAAGCAAGGGAAAAGACAAAGGCAGGTGATGCAGACAGCAAACAACCTCCAGCAGGATCAGAAGCAGGAAGGGGAGCAGACACTGATCAAAAGAGAATCCAGGTGAGGGAGAAGCAGAACTGGCACCAGCTGGCCAAAAGGTATGGGCCTCCAGCAGGAAGGGAGCATGGGAACTGCTGTGGAGTAAAGACTGGAGACAAGGAACCTACCAAAACCAGAGTAGTCAAAAGGAGTGGAAAAAAGCAGGGCTGGTACTGAATGAGACGTATATATTAGCTTCAGACCCTAGCATGAGATTCCTAAGTCACTTTGCTGTGAACAAATCCTAGTGACATCCAGTGGCAAAGCACATCACCTCCTTCCTCTAGTGGCTGGCACATACACAGCAGGTGGAAATCCTGCACCTGCTACTAGTTATTCGGTTATTCTTCCTCATTTCATTACTGTAACACGTAAGAGTTTCAGTCATGGAGCAGACTCTCAGGGCACTCAGTATCAGGTGTGCTTGTGCTATGGATCTATAAATTCCCACCAAGTGATGACACAGGAGTGTCAATCCACTTCTTCTATAGAACTTGCTTTTCAGTTTTACTTTTTTAAGACCTACAAAATACATGCAAAAAGCTGTTAAAACAAGTCACCACAGTGCATATGCACGAGGCTGACAGGCAGCCTTAATTCTTACATTTGCTAAATTTGCAATGCTTCATTTTGGATCCTTAATATTCTTTGAAAGAGCTTTCTGCAAGTAATGAATATAAAGTAGACAGACTCTACTAATTTCTCAGAGAGACAATGTCATTCTAGCCCCAACATTTAAACTCTACTGAAAGAAAATTCATGAGAATCTGTGTGTGAAGAATGTTTTGAGGAATAAGTCAGGTTTTTTTCCCCAGTTACTTGCTTTTATAGATAATTGAAAATAAGAATATGGGAGGCATGACTTAACTCTGCATTGACTTTCACAAGTGAGGAGAGAACAACTTTATGGGAATCATTAAGTGCCAGCAACCAAAATGTGATATTTTCTTTTCCCTACAAGTAAATTAAGTTTAGAAAGTAGCAACTCTCATGGCAAAAGAAAGTTGTGGTTCAGCCTCAGTCGGCAGCTAAACACCAAGCAGCCGCTCGCTCACTCCCCCCCACCCCTCTGGGATGTGGAAGAGAATCAGAAGAGCACAAGAACTTGTGGGTTGAGATAAGCACAGTTTAATAATTAGACTTAAAATAATAATTATAATAATAATGATTATGATAATAATGACAGTAATTATAATAAAATGGAAAAGGAAAAAACAGAAACCACAAATGATACAACTGCTCACCACACGCCGACCCATGCTGCCCATCCCCAAGCCGCGATTGCTTCCCCCTCCCCCCGGCCAGCCCCTCCCAGTTAACATACCGGGCATGGCGTTACATGATATGGAATATCCCTTTGGTCAGTTTGAATCTGCTCTCTTAGCGGTGCCCCCTCCCCTCCCGGCTTCTTGTGCATTGGCAGATCATGGGAAGCTAGAAAAGTCCTCGACTAGTACAAGCACTACCCAGCAACAACTAAAACATCTGTGTGTGTGGTTGTCCTGCATTTGCCTGGTGAGGACACTCAAGATGTATCTCTCCACAATCTTCCCCGGTACCAAGGTCAGGCTGACTGGCCTGTAGTTCCCTGGATCCTCCTTCCAGCCCTTCTTGTGTCACATTGGCAAGCCTCCATTCGTCTGTGACCTCCCCTGTTAATCAGGACTGCTGATAGATGGTGGAGAGTGGCTTGGCAAGCTCCTCCGCCGGCTCCCTCTGTACTCTCGGGTGGATCCCATCTGGCCCCATAGACTTGTGGTGTCCAGGTGGAGCAGCAGGTCATAAACTGCTTCCTCCTGGAATATGGGGGTTTTATTCTGTTTCCCATCCCTGCCTTCCAGCTCCAGGGGCTGAATACCCTGGGGATAACTGGTCTGACTGTTAAAGACTGAGGCAAAGAAGGCATTTAGTACCTCAGCATTTTCCTCATCCTCGGTGGCAGCGTTCCCCTCCACATCCAATACAGGATGGAGATTCTCTTTTGTTCTCTTTTTGTCATTAATGTATTTGTAAAACCATTTTTTGTTATCCCTTACAGCAGTGGCCAGCTTGAGTTCTAGCTGGTCTTTTGCTTGCTGTTGTGGTTTACCCCCAGTCAGCAACTAAGCACCACACAGCCGCTCTCTCACTCCCCCCACCCCTGTGGGGTGGGGGAGAGAATAGGAAGGGCCAAAGTAAGAAAACTCGTGGGTTGAGATAAGAACAATTTAATATATAAAATAAAACTGAAATAGCAATAATAATAACAGTAACATAATGAAAAAGGAAATAACGGGGGAGAGAGATGATACCTCGGGAGGAGGGAAAAAAACCAAACAACAAGTCATGCAACCGCTCACCACCTGCTGACCAACGCCACTAGTCCCCGAGCTGCGATCGCTGCCCGGCCCCGGCCAGCTCTTCCCCAGTTAATATACTGGGCATGACATCACATGATATGGAATATCCCTTTGGCCAGTTTGGATCCGCTCTCTTAGCTGTGCCCCCTCCCCTCCTGGCTTCTTGTGCACCCGGCAGAGCATGGGAGGCTGGAAAAGTCCTTGACTAGTATAAGCGTGTGCTGGTATTGGTTGCGGAAGGGTTAATTCCCTTCACTGTAGTGCCTGTAGTAGTCAGGGACCTTTCCAGCTTCCCATGCTCTGCCACGTGGGCAAGAGGCCGGGAGGGGCAGGGCCACAGCCAAGAAAGCTGACCTCGACTGGCCAATGGGATGTTCGTTCCATACCATGTGACGCCATGACCAGTATATTAACGGGGCCAGTTGGCACACGGGGATTGTTGCAGCTTGGGGACTGGTGGCGTCCATTTGGCGAGTGGCTGTGTCACGTGCAGTTTGTTTTGGTGGTTCATTCCCCCTTCCTGCCCCGGGTTTCGCGCCTCTCATTGTTTTCCTTCCCATTGCATTTTTTTTGTTGTTGTTTTATTTTAATTATTAAGCTGTTCTTATCTCAACCCATGAGCTTTACCCTTCTGATTATCCCCCCGTCTCACTGGTGGGGGAATGAGCGAGCGCCTGAGTGGGGCTGAGTTGCCGGCTAAACCACAACAAAGTGCTACCTCACAACAACTAAAACATCTGTGTGTTATCAACATTGTTTTCATACTAAGTCCAAAGCACAGCACTATGCCAGCTACAATGAAGAAAATTAACTCTATCCCAGCTGAAACCATGAACTTGCCTAATTTTCCTCTGCAAGACCTCATGAGATACCTGTACTCTTCCTGAGTTGCCTGCCCCTTCTTCCAAAAGCAGTAGACTCTCCTTTTTTTTCCCATGTGCCAGCAAGAGCTCTCTGTTCAGCCAGGTCTGTCGTCTGCCCCACTGGTTCATCTTGCGGCACTTGGGGTCAGCCTGCTCCTGCGCTTGCAAGACTCCCTTCTTGAAGAAAGCCCAGCCTTCCTGGGTTCCTTTGCCCTTCAGGACTTCCTCCCAAGGGACTCTCCCAACCAGTGCCCTGAACAGGCCAAAGTCTGCCCTCTGGAAGTCCATGGTAGTGGTTCTGCTGACTGCTCTTCTTACTCCAGGGATTGAGAACTCAGTCATACCATGGTCACTAAGCCGAAGACAACCTCCGACTGCCACATCTCACACCAGTCCTGTTTGTAAACAGGAGGTCAAGTGAGGCACCTTCCCTGGTAGGTTCACTTACCAAGCTGTGTGAGGAAGTTATCTTCCACAGACTCCAGGAACCTCCTAGACTTTTTCTTATCATCCACTGTGTTGTATTTCCAGCAGATATCTGGTAAATTGAAGTCCCCCATGAGAACAAGGGCAACCAATTGTGATACTTCCTCCAGCTGCTTGTAGAACACTTCATCTACCGCTTCATCCTGCTTGGGTGGTCTCTAACAGACCCCACAGCAGGATATCTGCCTTGTTGGCCTTCCCCCTCATCCCTACCCATAAACACTCGACCTTATCATCGCAGTCGCTAAGCTCTATGCATCCAAAGCACTCTCTAACATAAAGAGCCACCCCACTGCCTCTCCCTCCTTGCCTATCCCTTCTGAAGAGCTTATAGACATCCATTGCAGCACTCCAGTCATAAGAGTCATCTCACCATGTCTCTGTGATGGTGACTAAGTCACAGCTATCCCACTGCACAATGGCTTCCAGCTCCTCCTGTTTGTTGCCCATGCTGCGTGCATTGGCATAGATGCCCTTGAGCTGGGCTATCGGTTTCACCCCCAACCCTGGCATGCCGCCCCTAGGCTCCTCTCTAGTGGGCCTGGTTACATCCCCTTCCCCTTCAAACCTAGTTTAAAGCCCTCTCAGTGAACCCTGCCAACTCATTTGCAAGAATCCCTTTCCATCTTTGAGTTAGGTGAACTCCACCTGCCGCCAGCAGGCCTGGTGCCATGTAAACCTCCCCATGATCGAAAAAAACAAAATTCCACTGATGGCACCAGTCTCTGAGCCACGTGTTAATCAATCAGATGAGTTTTCCTGTTCCTTTCAGTATTATTCTTCCTTCCACTGATGGGACTGAGGAAAACACTACCTGCACTCCTGATCCTTCAATCAGTCCCCCCAGTGCCCTGAAGTCCCTTTTGATCACTCTTGGGCTTCTCTCCGCAACCTCATCACTGCCCACTTGCACAACTAATAGCGGGTAGTAATCAGAGGGCCATACCAAATCACGGAGTTTCTAACCTTAATGATTCTATGATCTCTGACCCGACCCCCAGGGAGGCAGCAGATTTCCCTGTGGGATGGGTCTGGTCGGCATATTGGGCCCTCTATCCACTTGCTCCTATGTGCTGGTTTTGGCTGAGAAGGGGTTAATTCTCCTCACTGTGGGGGTCGGCTACCTTTCCAGCTTCCCTCGCTCTGCCGTGTGGCCGGGGGGGCGGGGCGGACGGGGCTGGGAGGGGCAGGGCCGTGGTGGGGGCGGCTGACCCCGACTGGCCAATGGCAGGTTCATTCCATACCATGTGACACCATGACCAGTATATTGAGGGGGCAGGTTGCGGCTCGGGAGCGGCGTGGCGTCGGGTCGGCGGGCGTCGGCGTCGGCGCGTGCAGTTTGTTCCGGCGGTTCGTTCCCCCTCTCCCCTCCCTTCCCCCTCCCCCGGGGCTTTGCGCCTCTCGTTGTTCTCCTTTACATTGCATTTCTGTTGTTGTTTCTTTTAATTTTCATTATTAAACTGTTCTTATCCACGAGCGGTACCCTTCTGATTCTCTCCCCATCTACCGGTGAGGGAGTGAGCGAGCGACTGTGTGGGGCTGAGCTGCCGGCTAAACCACGACATCCTAGCATAATTAAAAAAGTCTCAAAGCCTTTCATACACAAATTCTGCTGGATGCAGAAGAGGCTGAAGAATTACAAAAGAGGAAAAAAGCCTAGTAAATCTAGAACCTGTTAACGATTTGAACTTCAAAAACCACTTGGGAAAAAACTAAAGAAGAAAAAATTTGCGAGCTGTGCTGTGCTGTGAATGAGGACGCTCAAAATAAATTCAGTTTTCTAAATAACAACTACATAAAAATACCACACACTTGAGGTGCTATTAATGGAAGCAGAGCACTATTATCATACGGCTTTCACGGCAGAAGAATATGCATCTGCTCTTGCAATGGAGGACTATGGTTTTTCAGCCTAAAGTTAAAGAGTCAATGTGACACAATGTCTTAAGTGTCATAAAATAATATTAAATATATGACCCTATGTAAGAATTGTATTAAAATCCAAGTGGTCTTGGAAATTTTAAGATTATTTTCTGAAGTAATTAATTTACTTCTACAGGTTTTTTGTTGTTGTTGATCTGAACTTGATGGGTACAGTAAAAGTACTTGAGATGTTATTCCTATCTATCATGACTGTAATAAATATGGTTTCAGTGATAAAGTGCAACAAAAGTCTTTAGTAAGAAGTATTTGTCACCTACCTTTGGATTCATTATTCTTTCTTGCTTAAAGCAGCTATAAAAAACTGTCCATGGAAAACACTTTACTCCACAGGTATCCATAGTACTGACCATCATAGCCACCTGCCAGATGTCCAAAAGCAGCTGACATGTTTGTGCCTTTAAGTAGCTTAACTTTTTTTTTTTAAATCAAATGCAGTTATTTCTTTGATGTATACAGTACTTCATCTTTAAGAATAAATTAATAAGGAATTTGCATCAACTACTTTGAAACTTCTAACACAAAGGGTCTGAGTGTGCCTCTAAAGGTATTGGCCATATTCTGTTACCTACAAAGGAAACTCAATTTCCTGTTTTAGGCTAGTTGCACATCCAACGCTGATGTGATAGAACATCTAATGTGGTTTTCACATCTAGTCACTCTAAAATATAACCTCCAAAAGGTTAAGTTTTATAATTCCCTTAATCTTCCTTCAGAAGAGATCATTAAGATCACCCCAAGTTTCAAAGTAATTATTTCAGCTTCATAAATTAATTATTTTTACAGACAACAACTATTTTTTTTGTATGCCAAACTTTATTGGGAAAGAAAGGCATGTTTAATCAAAGCATTTGGACATGCTGTAGAAAGCTTTCATACTGACATACCTGGGGTCAAAGGAATTTCTAGAAGCTCCATAGAGTATTTGGCATATTCACCTGCTGGATCAACAGATGGCTTTGTATGGAGTGCCTGGTCAACCTTGCTCAAAACAATCTCATGGAGGGTTAAAAGGCCTAATTGGATAAGACCATTCAAATAACTAGCATCAAAGTAGATGGAGCTTCTTTAGCACTTTTCATTCAAAGATCTCAAGATGCATCCTAAATTATTAGAACTTTAACTATAGAAAAAAACTTGGAGTTGTCATTTCCATCTGAATTGCTTCAGTTACAACAAATTGAGGCATGTTTTTAATAAAGAAATTGCCTTTATAAGCTCCATCTTTTTCAAGTGTTATTTTCCTCACAGATCAAAACCAAATTAAAGCAGCTATTTTAAAAGCAAATTATATTCTCAGCTGTCTTCAAGTATACCATTTAATTCAGGGCTTGCACAGATGATGGTAAGTATATCAACCCTAAGACACTTCAAAGAACAGCAAGAACTGCTGCTGCTTTAGACTCTGCTTTTTTGAAGAAGCCACAAGATATGAACTTTTACTCAGACAAAATGCTTATGGAGCTACAGTGCCTGTACAAGCCAGAAGGACAGGCACTTCTTGTTCAGGATAGGGAAGCAGTATGAAACAAATAGCAGTGGATTAATGACAAATCATACCATAAATGGGTAAGAGCTTGATATTGAGGGAGACCTGATTACAGGGACAGAGGGGTAAGAGTAACAATTAAATGATAGGGAATGACATAAGATTACAGTCTTGGCTTGGAGATACATGTAAAGTGGCACAAGATGTGGAAAGAGAAGAGAATTAGGACCTTAATTTGGGAAGGCAGTGTATCTGCTGGGAAGGTGGAAAACATGGACTTAGAGTTCTCGACTGAGAAGTTAAGAGGCTGTTTGAGCAATGCAAGGCTACAACACTTCTGTCTGGGATATGTAATGCATGTTCAGTAAATTTGCCAACAGCTTTCATGTCTGCCAAGTGTTATGTGCAAATCAAATATAGATGATACATGCAGAAAATCCAATACTGTATTCATGCACAGTGCCTGTCTTGGGCTACCAGAAAAAACCAACACCCAACCAACCAACCAAAAAACCAAGGACCTTGCCCCACCCCACACCCCCAGTCTTAAATGAGCAAAGTTGGTGGGTAAAAGCATCACATGGAGAGAAACATAAAGATATTTTTAGTCCTGTGGGCAACCTGGAAAATCAGAGTTGCTGCTGTTCCTACAAATAGTGGTATCTGTCATCATAGCCTTTACTAATGGTGGTACCCATGTAAATAAATCCAGGAATTATTAATCCAATGAACTCAACTTTTTTAAGCTCTCACTTAATTCTTGATGGCACTGACAGTGATACTCTACACACAGAAGAAATGTAATGGGTTTGTTATGTTTTACAGAGGATATTGTCTTTAATGGTTCCCACCAATTTTTAAATGGGTTTTTTAATATGTATACTGCGGGAGAGAGGGGAGAGATACACCTGTATTAGCGAGTCTAGAGGCAGCAAGTTTCTCAAGGAGAGTGTCTGCAACATGGCTCTCATCTTTATAATGTTTTGACATTTGTTGTAGTCATTCTTTTTCCCACACCCTGTTCTCAAATATTTGTGAAGGTACCTCTACAAAGTCTGTTTCCACATTAGTTCCACTAAACCTAGCAAAATCAGTCTAAAAGGAAAAACCATTTTTAAAAATGAAAATAGAAGCCAGGATTTCTAGCAGAAACTTTCAGGTGCCAAAATTTCAGTGTTAATCACAACAAAAGGAATAATTTCAAGAGGTCAACAATAAAAAGCAAACACTTTAAAGATAGGAGGGCAAAAATTCAGATATAAGACACATCACCAAGCAACAAAATAAATTACTCAGTAGCTGTTTACTGCGCTCTCTACTGGTGGGAAACAATACTTCAATTTTCTTAATATTATTGATTTTACCTGTTCGGTTATGACAGCAATACAAATGTTTCAGTGCTGTCTTATGACAAGGATATAACTTGTAAATTGTTATATTACCCCAAAGTAAAAAATAAACTCTATTTATGCACTTATAAAATTGTAGACTGTAATACATGGTCTACTGCACTGATTCAAAGATTTTACTTGATCAACTTATCCTATGAAGCTTTGTCCTAACTTTCTTCATTCAAAAGCATATGGTTAACATATAGCACAATTTTTGAGACAGTACTACATGGCCTGAAATAAATGAATCCAAGCAGCTTTAGCCATGAAAGGTCTCCAAATCTGATACTCAATCACTGATAGAAGACTCTTCCTTCTGAAAGCTAAGCACATTAGCACTTTTTATTTTTACTTTAGTATCATCAGTCACTTCATGTTTAAAAAGCCCCACAGATAGTAATTTTGAAGAAAAGCTTCATGCAGTTAAAAGTCTTCATAAAAATATATTATAAACACAAAATATTTCTAAAAGGAACAGAAATTATTTGGTCTCACGCTAAACTTGTCTTGTAATAACTCTATCTCCTCTTCCCTTCTCAGCAACATTCTAACAAAACATTACAAATGCAAAAAAACCTCAGTTTCTGAAACACCTTCTCTAAGAACTGTAGATGTTCTTAGGTTTCATCCTCCATTGGGGAATAGATACCCACAGGAAGACTGGCTTTTGAAATTACTTTCTTGCAGGGTTACAAAAAACCCACAAAGAAACAAAAAATATCCAAACAAACCACCAAAACAAAAACAACAAACACACAACATGCCTGTATAATACAGGACATACACTGAACTGACAGCTGTGTCACAAGCATATATCTCCCTCTCATGTCTTCAGAAGAGCAGAAAAGTAGAAAAACATTTGCCTTCATTTACACTTGTGGGTTACTCAAATCCACAGTTGTAACAGGCTGGCCCTTTTTACTGTACTTGCTGAATAGCAGCTATGAAGAAGAGCTAGGAAGCATCAGCTCGGAAGAAATAGTGATAGAAGTGGCTAGAGCAAAAGGCAGGAGGAGTGCAAGAGTTTGTTGGTCTGCAGATATCCTCTTTTACCCATACATAACTACGCCACACTAACAAAAATATATTAAGACATTTGGTTCAGGTACTTGAATAGCTCTCCTTCCCTAACACCATAAACCTGATATCTCACTTTCCAGCAGACACACACCCACACCCACCCCTGTACATTAAAAGGAGTATCAGTCTCCAAAAGCTGACCTTTACCAGCTGCTCACACACTCCCACCCAGTCAAATCCCTGCTTACCCTTTAAATGTTAGG